>NC_045431.1:149133855-149436597 GCF_902635505.1 Sarcophilus harrisii
CATAGTGTCTTCCCTCTAATGGCATCTTTCTCCTTACTTTTAGCCAACTGGTTAGTCTGCTATACTCCTTTATGTAACCTCTTCTTCTAAATAAACCTTTTGACAAAGAGAAGGGCCATTGTGAATTTGTTACATGTTTGTTTTGAACTAGGAAATGCTACTCTGACCTCATCATTTGTTGCTCAAAACCTATGGCCTTCTTCTTGATAAAATACACCCTAATTTAAAATCCCATTCCTCAAGTTAGCTCCATGGTGAATTTCCAGATTTTTGTTTGTTTTGTTTTGTTTTTCTCCAAGGTTCAGCATAACTGAGGGCTATGTGATTTAATTTATTCAGGGGAAGTCTAGAATCAAATTGCTTTGATGGGCCCCACTTTTCTGGGATGCTGGATCTGTTAATGTTAGTTATGAGAATGGGATAGGAGAGTGTAGGTTGCTTGAATGTAGGATTTCATTTTTGTTTTTTAGGGGTATTTTTGCTCTCCAAACATTGAGAAGGGGAACTATGGTAACTTTTGATCATCTAGGATTTAAAATATGCATGTGTTCTTTTTTCTTCCTTCTGTGGCTCAATATTGTCCCATTTCTCTCTCAGGTCAGCTAACTTGATGTGGCCTATTGGGTTTTTTTGTTTGTTTTTGCTGAGGCAATTGGGGATTAAGTGACTTGCCCAGGATCACACAGTCAGGAAGTGTTAAGTGTCTGAGGTCAAATTTGAACTCAGGTCCTTCTGATTTCAGGTCTGGCACTCTATCCTCTACACCAACTAGCTGCCCCATGGGCTATTGTTTTTTAAGTAGGTCTGTTAAAATTACTAGAAACCTTCTGCATTCAAACCTGGGTCTTGCAGAAAAGCTTCTAGGAAAAAATCCTTAGCAATATTTGGGTTTATTTGGGTGTAACCCCTCTCTCTGTGGGATTTTTCTATGCCTCTCTCCTTTGGAGAGATTTGTGGAATCTGTCCTGGCCAACTCAAGGCTTCTGGCTTGATACTTTCAAGCCTGGATTCTTCTAGAGTTTATGCTGGTACTCCAACATCTTTGATGAAACTCCTCAGGATTTCTGCCATGGAAGGTAGGCTACCTAGAGTTAGCTCTAAGTATTGTTAAAAATACTGAAAAGTTTCCACGGAATGTTGCTCAAGATAATGTAAAATAATAAGTACCATTGACCAAGGGGTTTTCAGAATGTGAGAAATTAGGGAATAAGTTTCCCCAGAAAAATTAAATTTCAATCTCTCAAAAACCTTGAGCAAACAAGGAATTGGGGAACTAGAAAGGCACAGGTGGATTCAACCAATCAGAAAGTCTTACAGTTTTTAGAAAACCACAAGTTTAAGATAATAGCTGATCCAGCTCAAACTGGTTAGGGTCAGATTATTGACTCTAATCTGACTGAACCAAATCACTATTGCATAGGCTAATTGAATATTAAGCAACACACTCCCTAAGAAGAGTTTTCAGCCATTTTTGAACATGAGATGTGTGAGGAGAGGTAGGGGGTGGGGGGAAGAAAATGCTTATACTTATTTTGGGAAAAACATACAGCGGACATATCAGAAAGATTGTAACCTGGAAGGAAACAGATCAATCTGTTCTCTGAAGGGAGAGGATTGTGCAGAGCTAACAAGTATAAAGCTTCTCTCACTTGTGTACTCAGTGCTCCTTCTTCCCAAAGAGGAGAGGAGCCCGCTTCTGGCCAGAAATATTAAAATGATTCATTAATATTCTTCTCAAATAAATTTTCCTCAACATCTGATTTTCAGTGTCAAGTGTGTTTCTTTCAGTTTTTGGCATCCAGTGTGAAGCTTGGCTTCCAGATCTTGAATGGAACAAGATAAGACCCCTTAGGAAAAGTACTCCCATTGATTTCATTAGTCCTGGAGGTTGAACCCTATTCCTTCTGAACTTGTGACTTTAAACCACGAACTTTGAGGTAACCTGAAGAATTTTAATGATTGGGAAGCCCACTGGCAGACCACACAAATGAATATGTTGAACCAAGTTAAGAAACACCCTTTTGATTGGGAACCTCCTAAACAGAATTCCTTGTGGGCAACTTTGGGCTGCACTGACTGGCAGGTACCATCTAGCAGAATTCCACAAGGAAATATTGCTACTAGAAATGTAAATCTGTATTTGATTTGATTTGATTTTAAGTAAAAAACATTGTTTCTTAAGACAAAGTTCTTTGGTAACTTAACCTAAAGAGGTCACATGTTTATATCTCCTAATTAGATGAAATATATTTAAGGTATTATGTTGCTTTCTAAATTGTACATGTGTCAATTTGTAAAAATTATATGAGCTATGCTTTAAAATTTTGTCAGCTCTGCTGGATATGTGATACAAATTTTATGAAATTTGGGCCAGAGTTGAAAGTTGGTCCAAAGATAATACCTATATTTGTTTTGCTTTCTTCCTTTAACAAAGAAATTCATTTAAAGGATAGAATTTATAAAATTTTATAGAAAGAAAAAAAAAGTGGTTTAAAAGCAAGAAATGTTGGTTGGGAAAGCAATTAATAAGATTGAAGATTTTGAAGCAAACTTTCTTTTTTCTCTCCAATCCCCACTACTCCCACTCCTTGCTGCAAGTATAAGTGAATGTGATAGAGAAGAGAAAAAATATATATTCAGCATAGTGAAGATGATGAAAGTAAGGGAAATATTGGATCAGAATAAGAAAATAGAAAGGAAACAATATGATGAAGGATCTGGGAGTTAGGGGAACTTTAGGGAAATAGAAAACCATTTCACTGCTGATTTAAAAATTCTGGGAGCAAATGGCTTACTTTGGCATTATCAATATTTAACCTTTTCCTGGAGTAAAGGTTGGGAGATATTGGAGCAATTAAAAAAAAATCCCTGAAGGACACTGGCAATTAGCTGATGGGAATGAATGTTAAATAAGGCAATGACTAGGGAAATTTTACCTGTATTGATCATGGAAAATATTTTACTTCTAAGGTTTTCTAAGAAATATTGGAGAAAGGTATTGCAAACCGAGTGGCAATTCCATAGCTCTGGGCATCTGCTCTCATCAGGGAAAGTTAAAAGAATGAATTATATTCTTATGAAATGGGTTACTAAATTTAGGTTAGAAATGATTTCTAATGTTTGCTTTTTATACCAGAATGAATTTAACTTAAGAAGAAGATAAAAAAGGAGGGGGGGGGGGAATCAAGATGTGAAGTGAAATCATTTACATCTGTGAGGTCATTTGGTTGTATCGAATTATCTTATAGCATTTCCCATTGTTTAAAGGGATTCTGAGAACTGTAGTCTGTCTTTGTAAACATGGTTAGTAACTGAACATGTTATGTCATAAGTTGATTATTGAGCATCTTAAAGCAAAATGATTTGTGTAATGTTGAATCTATTATTATTATTATTATTTTTTTTTTTTTTGCTGAGGCATTAGAGTTAAGTGACTTGTCCAGGATCACATAGCCAAGAAGTGTTAAGTGTCTGAGGTCAAATTTGAACTCAGGTCCTCGTAACTTCAGGGCTGGTGTTCTAGCTACTACATCCACTAACTGCCTCTGTAATGTTGAATTTAAAACTATCTCCTTATATATCAAGATACACTGTGAACTTTCTAGGACGAATCTTTTACTGTTATCAATGTAAGATTATAGTCAATATTTATTTAGGGTATGTGACCTGAAGTTTTGATTAATGAGACTTGGAACTGTAATTGATATTTTGTTTGGAGTTTGATTTTAGGTATGATTGTCTGATGAAATCATCAAGTCAATCTACTGTCTGAGAGAAATGCCACAAGCTACTCAGAAAGATGTGATCCTGAATTGTGAAGGTCTATATATGGGCAAGAGTTGAGAGAACAAGCCTCTGCTTAAAGTGGAATCCTTCTGACTCAGTTTCCCCATTGTGTTTCTTTTAATAGGAATACACCTGATTATTCCTGAGTCTGATTATTAGGTACAATTGGTTTTTTTTAAATTTTTTATTAAAGCTTTGTATTTTCAAAACATATACATACATAATTTTCAACATTCATCCTTGCAAAACTTTGTATTCCAAAATTTTTTTCCCTCCTTTTCCAACAAATTCCCTCCTTTTCCCCAACCCCTTTCCCTAGATGGCAAGTAATCCAATATATGTTAAATGCTCAATTCTTCTATACACATTTCCACATTTATCATAATGCACAAGAAAAATCATATCAAAAAGGAAAAAATGAGAAAAAAAAACAAAATTAAGCAAATAACAACAAAAAAAGTGAAAATACATGTAATGATCTACATTCAGTCCCCACAGTTCTCTCTCTGGATTCAAATTACTTTCTCCATCACAAGATCATTGGAAGTGCCCTGAATCACCTATGAGGTAAAATTGTTACTGCATAATTGCTTTATCCTGTCATGTATGTGCTCTCAGGCTGAAGCCTGAAGGACCAGTTTTGAGGCCATTATAATCACGCCCCTGCTCTTATAGAAAGTTTCTATAATCAGAGCAATAAAAGCCATGAATAAAATTCAAGTACATAAGATCTTGCAATTTTCAATATGAAAATATGTCATCATTACATCCTAAATAAGTAGGTAAATGAATATTTGGCCTAGTCTTCTATCTGTTGCTAGATGCATATATTTATATGAAATACAATCCTTGAAGGTTCACCCTGTAGGATAATTTAACTCTATTCCTCTTTCCAGCTTGAAGTAGCCACAATTCCTGTAGAAGACTGAAATTTCTGGCCCTTGCCCCCATAATTCCATCTCCTGAAAAGACAGAAAGGGGGGGAAATGATGAGCCAGACTAAGGAGCTACTCAGAACTGTGTACCCAGCTAAGGAATGTGGAACATATGTTGTTTTTATTATTCTCCTGTTTGGGCTAAATTTATTGTATTTCTTTGTTAGTCTTATTCCCTTCAAGTTACAAGTTTTTAGTTAAAGGGAAATGTTAAATGAGAATGGTTACTTTTGAGGAAGATAAAACTATAGATGAGGAATGTGAGATGATATTAAAAAGATTTGAAGAAGGGGCAACAGAAAAGATGTGAAAGTCAAATTCTTATTAAAAGGAAATAGGGGAATTGTGAGAAATACCAAAGTTAGGTTTCCACACAATGTTGCAAGCTTCAAGATAATGTAAAATCATTAGTACCATTGACCAAGGGGGTTCTTTAAGGAAGGTTAAGTTTTCACACAACAATTAAGTTTCAATCTCTCAAAAACCTTGAGCAACCAAGGAATCAGAGAGCTAGAAAGGCACAGGTGGACTCAATCAATCAGAAAGTCTTACAGTTTTCAGAAAACCACAAGCTTAAGATAATAGCTGATCCAGCTCAAATTGGTTAGGGTCAATAACCTGACAAATCACTACTGGGCCCGTTTAATAGGCTAACTGAATATTAAACAACACACCCCAACGAAAGAGTTTTCAGCCATTTTTGAACATGGGATGTATGAGGAGGGAAGGGGCATATGATTATACTTATTTTGGGGAAAACATACAGTAGATGTATCAGAAAGATTGTAACCTGGAAGGAAACAGACCAATCTGTTCTCTGAAGGGAGAGGATTGTGCCGGGCTAACAAGTATAAAGCTTCTCTCACTTCTGTGTTCAGGATTCCCTCTTCCCAAAGAGGAGCGAAACAGTTTCTAGCCAGAAACATTAAGAAGATTTCTTAAGATTCCTCTTTATTAAATTTTCCTCAATATCTGATTTTCATGTCAAATATACTTCAGACAGTATTATTATTCTAAAAGAGCCTGAATTTTTACTGTCCAAGCTACTTCCTGAGGCAAATTGGGAGAACTGATTAGATCAATCTTTTGATCTTAATTAGCCCTTTTGTTATCTTTAAGTGGATTTTTAGTTCAGTGGCCCCTAGTTGAATTTCTGACTTTGACAAAATCATCATGACTCCACAGTTACTGTATCCAATCAGAAAGCCAAGTTATGTCAAACCTGAAGTTATTTATTAGTCTCTTATAAAAGAACCTACCTATACTCCAATCCTCTCTCCCCCCATCCTACTCCTTTTAGGACTCTAAATCCTTTCAGAGTTACACAGCCTACCCAATTCTTTTAGCATACTTACTAAGCATCATACTGACTAACTCCTTTTTTTAAAGCTTAGTCTCCTTATTAAGCACCATAACTCAGGATCATCAGGAACTTACCATCCTTACAACATCTCCTTAAAGGTATCTGCCCCTGCTGTCTTTCCCCTGGTTAATCACTAAAAATTCCATATGGAAAATAGCCTGCTGTCAGCAGCATAATAAAATCTTTGCCTCTTGAATTGGAGATGATCTAAGCCAGATTCTTTTGAGACTCCATGAGACAAGGCCCAAGACCCCAAGACTTAAACTAGCAAGTCACTAGAATTTCATACATTCCTCCAAGGAATTATTTGTCCTATTGGAAGTCAGATGTGCTATGATGAAAGCCATTCATTATATTGCTTGCAGAAAAGAAAAAGAAATTATAGATATAGATATATATATACACACATACATGTACAAATAACAGCATTGTTTATGAGGTTGATTATAATAAATATACCTAGAATGTAATGCTGTATTTTTTCATAGTTCATAGAATTTTTTTTTTTTTTTTACAAATAACAGAATTTTTTTTTAATTAAAACTTTTTATTTACAAAGCATATTCTTGGGTAATTTTTCCAACATTGATGCTTGCATAACCTTTTGTTGCAAATTTTCCCCTTCTTCCCCCTCCTCCCTCCCCCATCTGGCAGGTAGTCCAATACATGTTAAATATAACAGCATTATTTTTAAGGTTGATTACGGTAAATATACCTGGGATACAATGCTGTATTTTTCATAGTTTGTTATACAATATTCTCATTTAAAATTTTTTTAATATATTTTTGTTGATGTCCCTCTTTTCCATCCCAGAGAACCCATCCTTTATAATAAATAAGTTTTTGAAAAAAAGAAAAAAGAAAAATATTCGGCAAAATCAAAAATCACATGAACAGTTATCATTTTTTTCATATGTCATGACATCACCAATGACAACAAATAACTTTAAAGAAAATAGAGAAAATTCTAATTTTATCTCTCCCGAAGACGCTCTTTATCTCAACTATTGACTTCAAGCATATGTTATTTTATACAACAATCAGAAGCCACTATTGTATGGACCATTTGGTGATATCAAATCCAAGTATGGATTCTCTAAAGATAATATTAAAAAATCATAAGTCCTTCCTATTGAAAGAAATGCTTATTAAATAACTAATTGTTAATATGCTGGAGACATTGCTGATAATGAGATAATGAGATAATTCCCTTCAGTCTTGTTTAGACCTCAACCTTTGTATGGGGATAATTTTTTTGGTTAGATTGCCCAAAACTGGAGATGATTTGGAAGTAAAAATCTAACTCACATTCTCCTACTCCACCCAGACCTTGCAAGGGCTGATTCTTAAGGGCAAGTCAGTGAGCTCTTAAAGTTATTTAGCACATGGGCTTATTTGATCATGCCAAAATTAGATGAAATCAGGTTTAATATGATCCTAAAGCTAAATTTTGTGGATTATGTTAAAATTAAATCTAGGTAACTGTCTGCCCTGTCAGATACCTGGTGTATCTGATATCAGGATAATATGTTTAAAACTAATAAAATAAGTTTTTATCTTTTAAGATATTTTGATCTAGGTTTTTTTTTATTATAGCCTTAAATGCAGCAACTTTATGATTTCAACAATTTATGTTTAAAATGTAAATTATCATGGTAAAGCTGTTATTTTAAATAATTTAAGTAATGTTGGAGAAAGGTATAAGGGAGAAATACAGCTCTCTTGACTTAACACTTAATTAAATGTTAACTCTCTCCAGATTTTAAAAAGTGAAGAGTAGCAGGAAAAATGAGTTGTGAATTTTAATTAGGAAAATTGCTTTTTTTTTTTTTAAAGCAATATAACAAATTTCTATGGTTAAATAGGCAGTCAAGCCTTTTGTAAGCTGTTAATAATAGGCTTGGGAATAAAAATGGAAGACATGTGCTCCAAGCCTCAATTGTTCCTAGAAAGTTGCCTTGGGTACCCATGTTTCAGATGGTCTAAGCTTATTGAGAAGGTATAGGCAACAAAAGGCTATAAAACTGTGTGTCTCCTTTCATCTTTCCTGTCACTTTTGGGCCTGTATCCCAAAGAGACCATAAAAACAGAAAGGGGACCCACATGTACAAAAATGTTTGTAGTAGTTCTTTTTGTGGTTGTAGGAAACTGGGGGTTGGGTGAGATGCTCATCAGTGGGTGAATGGCTGAATAAGTTATGGTGTATGAATGTAATGGAATATTATTATTCTATAGGAAATGACAAGAAGGTTGATTTCAGGGAAGCTTGGAAGGACTTAGATGAACTGGTCCTGGGTGAAGTGAGTGGAACCAAAAGAACATTGTATACAACAAGATTATATGATGATCAACTGTAACGCATTTGTATCTTTTCAACAAAAGTGATTCAAGACAATCCTTTTTTTTTTTTTTTTTTTTTTTTTAATTTAATAGCCTTTTATTTACAGGATATATACATGGGTAACTTTACAGCATTAACAATTGCCAAACCTCTTGTTCCAATTTTTCACCTCTTACCCCCCCACCCCCTCCCCTAAATGTCAGGATGACCAGTAGATGTTAAATATATTAAAATATAAATTAGATACACAATAAGTATACATGACCAAAACATTATTTTGCTGTACAAAAAGAATCAGACTCTGAATTATTGTACAATTAGCTTGTGAAGGAAATCAAAAATGCAGGTGTGCATAAATATAGGGATTGGGAATTCAATGTAATGGTTTTTAGTCATCTCCCAGAGTTCTTTTTCTGGGTATAGCTAGTTCAGTTCATTACTGCTCCATTAGAAATGATTTGGTTGATCTCGTTGCTGAGGATGGCCTGATCCATCAGAACTGGTCATCATCTAGTATTGTTGTAGAAGTATATAATGATCTCCTGGTCCTGCTCATTTCACTCAGCATCAGTTCGTGTAAGTCTCTCCAGGCCTTTCTGAAATCATCCTGTTGGTCATTTCTTACAGAACAGTAATATTCCATAATTTTCATATACCACAATTTATTCAGCCATTCTCCAACTGATGGACATCCATTCAGTTTCCAGTTTCTAGCCACTACAAAAAGGGCTGCCACAAACATTCGTGCACATACAGGTCCCTTTCCCTTCTTTATAATCTCTTTGGGATATAATCCCAGTAGTAACACTGCTGGATCAAAGGGTATGCACAGTTGATTCAAGACAATCCTAATAGACTTGTAATGAAAAGAGCCATCCACATCCAGAAGAACTATGGAGACTGAATGTGGATCAAAGCATAGTATTTTCATTGTGTTGTTTGTTTGTATGTTTGTTCTTTTTTGTTTTTTGTGTTTGTTTTTTTCCCCCGTTTGATCTGAGTTTTCTTGTGCAGTATGATCAATATATTTAAACAAACTGCACATGTTTAACTTGGATTGTGTGCTGTCTAGGGGAGAGGAGTAGGAAAGAGAGAGGGAGAAAAATTTGGAATACAAAGTGAATACTAAAAATTATCTTTGCATTTAGAAAATTTTAGAAAATATTTTAGAAAAATAAAAGTCTATTAAAAATAAAAATTAAAAAATTTACTTTCTAGATTTAAAAAAGAAAAGGTATAAGCAAGTTTGATTTTTGTATAAGTAGATAAATTGAGAATGAAAAATTTGATTTAAAAGCTAATGCAGACTGTTATAAGGGATTGAGAGAAATTTGATGAGCGACATACTTCTGTATTGTAATTATATGTAAAATAATGTATTTTATTTTATTATATACCATTACATATTATATCCTATATTGGAATTATTTAGGAGAGAAATAATTATTTTAAAAAACAGGGATTTCACAGATCCAGAGTTTCCCCTTTTTCTAAAATCCTCATTTTAAAATTCAGTCTTTGAAGAATATTACTAATAATGAGACTGAATTAACTCTCTTCTCAATTTTGTTTAGACCCCACCTAACAAAAAATTTAATTTAAGGTGAAACTCTGGTCCATTATATTCTGTTCAGGTTTGGATATAGGATATTAAGTCTTTGAATAGATTGTACAAGGTTGGGCAATTTAGAAGTAAATTACATAAAGTTAGATTCTCCAGCCCCTTATTGAAATGGATCTACTTTTCATTCATTCTCTCTCATTACTTGTTAATCAATTAGCCATTTGTTAATCAACATGGAATTGATTGCCACCCTCAGAAACTATCATATCTTCACTGGGATTCCAGAATGTAATTATTGATTTCTGGTGACATATTTTGTACCAGGCTGAATTTGTACTCTAGGAGAAGACAAAAAGAAGAAGAAGATATCGAGTAAATTTTTAAAGATCTGATAAACTTTGTTATTGTGATAAGGCAAATTTAATTGGGTATATTTTTGGCATTGCTTCACTAAAAATATCTGAATCTCTTACCCACTGTAAACACCTTTTGACTAGAGTGGGTTGGTAATCAGGAATTTGTGATAATTATGAATCTATTTTCATCTGATGATACTTTTGAGATAATGTATGCCAGCTTAGTTTTCCTAAATTCCAATTTTGAAGATTTGTTTTTGCTTTAAAGTTGAATAAGTTTTTTAAGTTCAGAGGTTTCCACCTAACTTACTCCATTAGATTGTAATGATTATCTTTCTACATCAACATAAATTATAAACCATTGCTAAGAAAAAGACTTTAGAAAGAAATGCTTAAATCAAAAATCTTTTCTAAATTTTAAATAAAAATGATTTTGTGATAAAATTTATTTGTAGGCTAATTTATTGCAGTAATTTATGTTATTAATAACAATTGTGTCCAGTTCTACTGTGATTAGTGATACTTTTGAGATGTATGATACTTAAAGACAATGTACACCAATTTAGTTTTCATAAATTCCAATTTTGAAGATTACTTTTGCTTTAAGGTTGAATAAGACATTTATAAGTTCAGAGGTTTCCAATTAACTTACTTCATTAGATTTGTAATGACTACCTTTCTACATCAGAATAAATTTTAAACTGTTGCTAAGAGACTTTAGAAAGAAATGTTTAAGTCAAAAATCTTTTCTAAATTTTAAATAAAAATAACTTTATGTTTTTTAGAAGACCTGATAAATCTATTTGTAGGTTAATTTATTGCAGTAATTTGATGGTATTAAATAACAATTGTGTCCATACTTACTGTGATTAGTTTGAGGGGAAAGATTTTTTGGAATTCTGAATATTCTTTTTGAGTTTCAGTCTTAAGTTTATTGTGTCCTTGAGCCAACCTTAAATGGTCACTTTAAGGAAAACATCTCTATTCAGCTATTCAGAGAGAGAATTCTGACTCTAGTCAGAAGTCTAGTAAAAATCTGTCATTGGGGAATAAGGTTACCTTGGGAAGTCTAAGGTTGGACTCTTCTTAATTCATTTTCCATTACAAGAAATCTGTCTATTTGCTTCCATATGCTAGGCTACTTACAGTGACATAGGACCAGTTTTGATGCTATTATAATCATGTACTTGCTTCTAATTCTTATATCAAATTTCTGTTACCAGAGAAGACAAAAGTGGAAGTTTGAATAGATATCATAACATTGGAGACACTGACCCAGCATGGCATGCTCTCATCAGAGAAGATGCTGTACTCTATTAGCAAAATAGAACGAAAGTAGCTCAAAAGAAATATAAAATGCAAAATGTGCAAAGTTAGAGAATCTACCCCAAATGTGGACTGTTTGTGCCTGACCTATGGTAGAGCATTCTGAGTTCACATTGTTCTCATCAGCCACAATCTAACACATTGTAATTTAACCTGTAATATAGTGATTTTATTTTGGTCCTCTTTGATAATGAAGGACAGCCATTGCAATACTGAATCTTATATTAATACTAAAGCATCTGAATTATTATAATAATTTGCAAGTTGGAAAGATCTTGCTGTTTTGATCCGAATTTGTAGTCATTCCATGGCCTAAGCAAGAGTTAAACTAGTACTTAAACTAATATTTTTCCCCCTTCCTGTCTCCCCTCCCCTCTATGGATAGTAAGCAATCAGCTATAGATTATATGTGTGCAATCGTGTAAAACATTTCCATATTAGTCATTTTGTATAAGAAGTATAGAATAAAATAAAAAGAATGAAAGAAAGTGAAAAATAGCATGTTTCAATCTGTGTTCAATATCCGTTCTTTTCGAATCCAACCATTTTGGAGAGTAGTTTGGAACTATGCTCAAAAAGTTATCAAACTGTGCATACCCTTTGATCCAGCAGTGTTACTACTGGGATTATATCCCAAAGAGATTATAAAGAAGGGAAAGGGACCTGTATGTGCACGAATGTTTGTGGCAGCCCTTTTTGTAGTGGCTAGAAACTGGAAACTGAATGGATGTCCATCAGTTGGAGAATGGCTGAATAAATTGTGGTATATGAAAATTATGGAATATTACTGTTCTGTAAGAAATGACCAACAGGATGATTTCAGAAAGGCCTGGAGAGACTTACACGAACTGATGCTGAGTGAAATGAGCAGGACCAGGAGATCATTATATACTTCAACAACAATACTAGATGATGACCAGTTCTGATGGATCAGGCCATCCTCAGCAACGAGATCAACCAAATCATTTCTAATGGAGCAGTAATGAACTGAACTAGCTATACCCAGAAAAAGAACTCTGGGATGACTAAAAACCATTACATTGAATTCCCAATCCCTATATTTATGCACACCTGCATTTTTGATTTCCTTCACAAGCTAATTGTACAATAATTCAGAGTCTGATTCTTTTTGTACAGCAAAATAATGTTTTGGTCATGTATACTTATTGTGTATCTAAGTTATATTTTAATATATTTAACATCTACTGGTCATCCTGCCATTTAGGGGAGGGGGTGGGGGGGATAAGAGGTGAAAAATTGGAACAAGAGGTTTGGCAATTGTTAATGCTGTAAAGTTACCCATGTATATATCCTGTAAATAAAAGGCTATTAAAAAAAAAAAACACATTAAAAAAAAAAATCCGTTCTTTTTTTCTGGAGCCAGAATACTTCATTCAAATGTCCTTTGGGATTGTCTTGGATCATTATATTGCTGAGAATAGTTAAGCCATTCACAATTCTTTATCAAACAATATTGTGTAACCGTGTACAATGTTCTCCTGCTTCTGTTTACTTTATTTTGTGTCAGTTCATATAAGTCTTTCCATGTGCTTATCATTTCTTATAGCACCATAATATTTATCACAACCACAGTTAGTTTGGTCATTTCCCAATTAATGGACATTCTTTTGATTTCTAATGCTTAGCCACCACAAAATCTTGGCTGTGTTGATTTTCTTTGTGCAAAACATTGTAATTTTATATAATCAAAATTATCTATTTTACATTTTATAATGACCTCTATATTTTCTTTGGTCCTAAAATTTTCCCTTATTCATAAATTTGATAGATAATTCCTAATTGCTTAGTATCTATGATAAAGGTCTCATTTCTAAAATATATAAAGACCTGATTCAAATTTATAAGAATATAAGTCATTCCCCAATTGAGAAATGGTCAATTTTTAGATTAAGAAATTAAAGCCATCTGTCTTTATGAAAAAAAAATACTTTAATCACTATTGATTAGAGAAATGCAAATTAAAACAACTCTGAGGTACCACCTTATACCTCTGATATTGGCTAAAATGACAGAAAAAATAATGATAAAATATTGGAGGGGCTGTGGGAAAATTGGGACACTAATGCATTGTTGGTGGAGTTGTGAATTGATCTAGTCATTCTGGAGAATAATTTGGAAAAATGCCCACAGGGCAATGAAACTGTACCCTTTAATCCAACAATACCACTATTCAGTCTTTATCCCAAAAAAATCAAAAAGAAGGGAAAAGAACCCACATGTGCAAAAATTTTTGTAACAGCTCTTTTTGTGGTGGCAAAGAATTAGAAAATGAGTAGATGCCTATCGATTGGGAAAATGTCTGAATAAGTTATAGTATATGAAAGTTATGGAATATTATTTTTCCATAAAAAATGATGAACAGGTTGATTTTAGAAAGGCCTGGAAAGATTTACATGAATTAATGCTGAGTGAAACAAGCAGAACCAAGAAAACACTGTATATAGTAAAAGCAAGATTGTGTGACTATCAACTATGATGAACTTGATTCTTCTCAATGGTTTAGTGATACAAGGCAATCCCAATAAAGTTTGGATGGGAAATACTTTACAAATATATAGAGAACTATGAAGACTGAATGTAAATCAATGAATGCTGTGTTCACTTTTTTTCTTTTTCTGCTATTTTTTTTTCCTTTTCTCTTGTGGTTTTTCCCTTTATTCTGATTTTTCTCTCCCAGAATGATTCATAAAGAAATGTGTAAAAAAGAAAAAGAAAAGAAAAAAAAGAATATGTAATGTCCAGTTTAGCTTTCTGGAGGATCTCTGGACGGGCCTTGGTCTTAGCAGGAGAGTCACCACAAAGATGGTCAAGGATAGAGTCTGGAGTTTTGAATCTGGAGCCTGAAGTCTGGAGTCTGGAGTCTAGAATCTGGAGTCTGGAGTTTGAGCTTGAGCTCACACGCTCACATTTCTCCAGTCCGCTCAGCCTTTAAATAAATACCTTAGTACAATTACATCACTGTTGGAATCTTTACAAAGTGTTAAGACATTGGAGTTAATTTAATCTTAGAAAGAATTATTTTGGGCCAGAACTTGAAACAAGATACTAAGTGGAACTGATTGAACAATGCTTGTGTTCACACCTTTAGAGAGCTCAAGTATCTAAGTACTCAATGGAGTTCACACGAGAGTTCAGGGCTAGTATGAGAGCTGAATTCACACCTCCCTTAGGACCAGAGAGCACTCTGGGAGATAACCCAGAATCCCTCTCCCTTCAGAAGGCAGAGTTAACCTTTGGGAGATCACATAAATGAAGGAAGCTCTTGGAGCGAAAGAGGAATTTTCTCGGAAACATCAACAGGGCTCTGAGACAGAACACTCTGGAAGAAAAGACTACTCACCACAGACTGGAGATTGAGAAACCACGAGTCAGAGCTGGCTGGAGGCTGAAGAAAGCAGAGGCAGAAGAACAAGGACAAAACTACAAGATCTCTCGGAGCCAGGCAGAGAGATAGGCAACAACTAACGGGGCTAATTTGGAAGGAGAAATAAACATTTGCATTTTTAGCAGCTGGCTGCGATTTTGAAGTAATTATTTATTGCAACTGAGACTTAAGGCTGCCTCCAAGGAAAACCCCTCAACACATCACTACAGCACACTAAGCATGAGCCAACTGTAGAACCATTACATCACCATATCATACTAAGTACTAAGTATATGTGAACTAGAGAACCATTATCTCATCAATCATACTGAGTAAACACCCTGCTGTATCTTTGCTTCAAGTATACTTTTCTCAGAGTTCCCCAATGTCTGTGGTCCTCTACAAATGTACATTTTATAAACAAAAAAAAAAATGTTGCTTCTATATGTAGCTAAAGAAAATAAAAATTAAAAAGCAGAAGACTATAGGAAAAAATTGCCAACAAGTATCTCTGATAATAGATCTATTTTAGAAAAAAAATTGAATAAACCATAAATGAGTTTCCTAGGAAAAAAAGCACCAGTACCATATGGATTTACAAGGGAATTCTATCAAACATTTAAAGATCAACAATTCTAATAATAAATACATTATTTAGAATAATAGGCAAAGAAGGGATCTTACCAAATTACTTTTATGGAACAAATAGGATACTGATACTCAAAACAGGAAGAGTAAAAACAGAGAAAATTATAGACCAATTTCATTAATGAATTCGGATGCAAAAATCCTGAGGAAAATACTAGCCAGGAGAATACAACAAAATATCATAAAAATTAGATACTATGACCAAGTGGGATTTATATCTGGAATGCAGATATGGTTTAACATAGGAAAAACTGTTCACAGAATTGATTATGTCAGTAATAAAAGTTTTTAAAAGATGCTTATGTCAACAGATATAGAAAAAAACTCATTTCTATTCAAAACACTTGAAAACATAGGTATAAATGGATTTTTCCTAGAACTGATAAAAAGCATTTATCTAAAACCATTAGCAAACATTATTTGTAATGGGGATAAGTTAGAAGGCTTCTTAATTAGATCAAATGTAAAACAAGAAAGCCCACTGTCATCAATATTATTCAAGATTATATAGGAAATCCTAGCAATAGCAATAAGATAAGAAAAAGAAATAGAAGAAATCAGAATAGAGAATGAGGTAATAAAATATATATATATATATATTTTTTTTTACAGATGATATAATTATTTATTTGGAAAATCCCAAAGACTCAACTAAAAATTAGTTGAAATAATTAACAACTTAGCAAAGTGGCAACATTTAATGTAAACCCACATAAATCATCAACATTTCTATATATCACAAAAGCCTGCAAGAAGAGCTAGTGAAAAATATCCCATTTGAAATAATTTTAGACAGTAAGAAATACTTGAGTGTATATCTTCTCAAACAAACCCAAGAACTTTATAAATAAAATTATTAAAAAAAACTTTTTAATACAAATAAAATCAGATTTAAATAATTGGAGGAATATTAATTGTTCATGGGTAGGCAGGATCAATATAATAAAAATGGCAATTTAACCAAAACTAATTTATGCATTCAAAGCCATCCTAATTAAATTAATTTTTTTTTACTGAATTAAAAAAATAAAATTCATTTGAAAAAATAAAAAGTCAGTAACATTAAAGAAAATAATGGGGGGGGGGGAAGAATGTAAAGGAAAGAGGTTTAGAAGTACCAGATCTATATTATAAGACAGTAGTTATTAAAACTATCTAAGAACTAAGTTATCAAAACTTGCTAAGAAACAGAAAGGAGGGCAATAGAATAGAGCAGACATATAATTTATGGCAGCAAATAAATATAGTGATCTTGTATTTGACAAGTGTGAAGACAAAAAATTTAATGAATTAGACATCCTTTGCAAGAACAAGGGATAATCTACCCCTCCAATATGTGGAGAAGGGAAGAATTTATGGCCAAAGAAAAACCAGAGAATATTTTGTAATGCGAAATAGATACTTCATATTATATTAAATTAAAAAGGGTTTTGTACAAACAAAACCAATGCAGCCAACTTTAGAAAGGATGCTGAAAGCTGGGGAAAATAATTTTATAGCCAATATTTCTGATAAAGGCATAATTACTAAAATATATAGAAAATTAACTCAAATTTATAAGAATACAAACCATTCCCCCATTGATAAATGGCCAAAAATTATGAACAATTTTCAGACAAAGAAATTAAAATCTTGTTATGTGAAAAAATGCTCCAAATCATTATTGATTAGAGAAATTCAAATTAAGATAACTGAAGTACAACTTCACACCTCTCAGATTGACTAAAATGACAGGAAAAGATAATGATAAATGTTGGAGGGAATGTGGGAAAATTGGGATACTAGTGCATTGTTGGTGGAGTTGTAAACTGATCCAACTAATCTGGAGAGCAATTTGGAACTATGCCCAAAGGGCTATCAAATTATGCATAATCTTTGATCCAGTATCTCTGTATCCCAAAGAGATCATTAAAGAGGGAAAAGGACCCACATGTGCAAAAATGTTTGTACCAGCTCTTTTCGTAGTGTCAAGAACTGGAAATTTAATGGAAGCCCATCAGTTCGGGAATGATTGAATAAATTATGGTATATGAATTATTGGAATATTATTGTTCTATAAGAAATGTTGATTTCAGAAAGGCCTTTAAAGATCTGCATGAACTGATGCTAAATGAAGTGAGCAGAACCAAGAGAACATTTTACATAGTAACAATAAGATTATATGATGATCACTTGTGATGAACTTGGCTCTTTTCAACAAAGAGGTGATTCAAGGCAATTCTAACAGACTTGTCATGGAAAGTATTATATGCATTTAGAAGACAACTATGGAGACTGTGGATCAGAGAATAATATTTTTATCTTTTGTTGTTGTTGTTGTTTGCTTGCTTGTGCTTTTTTCTTTCTCATGTATTTTCCCCCCTTTTATTTGATTTTTTTTGTATGTGTGCAGCATGATGAATATGGAAATATTTTAGAATTGCACGTGTTTAATCTATATTGGATTGCTTGCTGCTTTGGAGAGAGGAAAGGAGAGAAAGGGAGAAAATTGGAAATTTGGAACACAAGGATTTTCAAAGATGAATGTTGAAAACTATCTTTGAATATATTTGGAAAAATAAAATACTATTTGAAAGAAAGATTTAAAAGTTAGGGATAAGAATTTATTATTTGGTTAAAATGTGGGAAATTTGGAAAGTAGTATGTTAGAAATTGGGCATAGACCAATATCTTACCCCATTTACCAAGATAAAGTCAAAATGGATACATGACCTATATATGAGGAGAGATATTACAAGAAAAGTAGAACAACATAGAACTTATTACTTATCAGACTTATTGATAGGCTAATAATTTATGAATAAACAAGCAGAAATAACATAGGTTTAAAATGGATAATTTCAATTACATTAAACTTAAAAGTTTTGCATAAATTAAACTATATAGCCAAAATCAGAAGGAAAATAGAAAATTGGAGAGGGGAGAGAATTTTATAGACAAGTTCTCAGATAAAGGCTTCATATCTTTTATTGGTCAAATTTATAGAAAATTGTCAAAATTATAAGAATATAAGTTGTTCCCTAATTAATAAATAGTCAAAGACTAGGAATAGGCAGTTTTTAGATATAAAACAAAACAAAACAATTTATAGTCATGTAAAAATGTTCTAAATAATTTTTGAGTAGAGAAATACAAATTAAAACTACCTTGAGATATTATTTATACCTCTCAGATCAACTAAAATGACTGAAACAGAAACTGACAAATGGTGGAAGGTTTAATAAAAAATTGGAGCACTAATTCACAGTTGTGAACTGATCCAGACATTTTGGAGAGGAATCTGTAATTACGCCCAAAGAGTTATTACAACCTATACTATTCATATTAGTAGGTCTATTTCTAAAGATGATTAGGGGAAAGGAAAAGAATATGTATTTTATTTCTTTTTTCCTTTTTTAAAAATTATTTAATCTTTTAAAAAATTAATTTATTTATTTAATAGTTTCCTCCAGTTTCATTTAAGACAATTTTTAAACATTCGTTTTTAAAACTTTTGAGTTCCAGATTCTTTTTCTTATCCCTACCCATTAAGAAATTAAATGTGAAATTATGCAAAACATTTCTAGAAAAATCGTGTTGTAAAGAAAAACCCATAGATTACTCACCCTAAAAAAAAAAAAATCCTCAAAAAAAAAAATAAGGTAAAGAAAGGGAGAAAGAAAGAGAAGGAGAGCAAGAGAGATGAGAGACAGACAGACAGACACACACACACACACACACACACACACACAGAGACAGAGAGACAGAGAGAGAGAGAGAGAAAGACAGAGAGAGATAAGGAAGAAGAGAGAGAGAATGAATGTACTTCCATCTGTATTCAGACACAATCAGTGCCTACTCTGGATAAGGACAGGATTTTTATTTCTAAATCCTTCAAATTAGTCATAGATCATTATACAGCCAAGAATTTACATCTGATTATCCCAGAACATTACTATTACTTTGTATACAGTACATTTCATTTTGCTTGAATTCATGGAGGATTTTCCAGCTTTTTTTCCATTTCTGAGAGCATCCTACTCATCATTTCCCATAGAAAAACAACATTCCATCATAATCACATACCACAATTTATTCAGCCATTCCCCAATTGATAGGCATCCCCTCAGTTTCCAATTTTCTCTCTGAGAAGAGAGCTGCTATAAATATTTTTGTATATTTAGGTCCTTTTCCTTTTTAAAAAATTTTTTTTGGAATTTATGCCTACTAGTAGTATTGTTAGGTCAAAGGATAATCATAAATTTATAGTCCTTTGGATCATATTTTTGATCATTTTTCATTTCTTATTTGTTTTTTTATAAATTTGTCTCAATTCCCTCTATGTTTGAGAAATGAGGCCTTATCAGAGAAACTTGCTTCAAAATTCTTTTTACAATTACTATTGGTAACTGTATTTCCCTTCATTTATTTTATTCTCTCTCTCCTTTTACCCTCAAAAGTGTTTTTCTACTGACCACTCCCTCCCCCATATGCCTTCTCTTTTATCATTCTCCCCCTTTTTGTATCCCATTCCCTTCTTACTTTCCTGCAGGATAAGATAGATTTCTCTGCCCATATGTGTGTATGTTCTTTGAGCCAATTCTGATGAAGTTCACTCATTTCCCCCTTTTTCTCCATCTTTCCCTCCAGCTTAAAAGCTTTTTCTTACTTCTATTTATGGCAGATAATTTGCACCATTCCACTTCTTCCTTTCGCTTTTCCCCTGTATATCCCTCTCTCACACCTTAATTTCATTTTTTAAAGATATTAACCCTTTCTATTCAACTCATATCTGTGCCATCTGTCTATATATCTATATCTATCTATCTATACTCCTTCTAATTGCCATAATAATGAGAAAAGTTCTAATGAGTTACAAGTATCATCCTTCTATGTAGGAATATAAACAGACAAATCTTATGAAGTCCCTTATGATATCACTTTCCTGATTACCTTCTTATGTTTTTCCTGAGTTCTATATCTGAAAAACAGATTTTCTACTCAGCTCTGCTGTTTTCATCACAAATGCTTGAAAATCTTCTATTTCATTGAATTTCCACCTTTTCTCCTACAGGATTATACTCACTTTTGCTAGATAGGTGATTGTTGATCCTAGTTTCACTGCTCTCCAGAACATCATATTTGAAGCCCTTCAGTCCTTTAATGTAAAAGCTGCTAAATCTTGTGTTATCCTGACTGTGACTCCATTATACTTGAATTGTTTCTTTCTGGATGCTTGCAATATTTTTTCCTTTACCTGGGAGTTCTAGAATTTGGTTATAATATTACTATGAGTTTTCAATTTGCTATCTCTTTCAGGAAGTGATCAGATTCTTTCGATTTCTATTTTACTGTCTGGTTCTAGAATATCAGGACAGTTTTCCTTGATAATTTCTTGAAAGATTATGTCCAGGCTCTTCTTTTAAAATCATGACTTTCAGATAGACTAATAATTTTTAAATTATCTCTCCTGGTAAGGTAAATTCTTAGTTATCTTTGGCAGGAAAAATGTATTACTCCATCTTTTGGGGTGTTCTGGTGCTCTCAGAATCTATATTTAAAAAAAATATTTACGGCAGCCTATTTTGTGATGGCAAGGAACTGGAAATTGCAGGGATGTCCATCAACTAGGGAATGATTGAACAAGTTCTGAAACATGATTGAGATGAAATACTACTGTTATAAGAAATGATGAGCTCAATGATCTTAGAAAAACATGATAAAACTTTAATGAAATAATGAAGGGTGAAATAAGCAGAACTAAGAGAACATTGTATACAACAACAGCAATATTGTTTTAAGAACAACTTAGAGTGACTTATTTTGACTATTACAAATACCCAAATTAAACATAAAGGACATATGAAGAAAGATGCTATCAGCATCCAAAGAAAAAACTGATAAATAGAAGTATGTTTAGAATGATTTTACATATATATATATATATATATATATATATATATAATATGTGTGTCTAATTATAGTTATCTCCAGGGTGGGGATAGGGGAAAAATAAATTTACATGATAACTATTATATATATATATTAAAACAGCAAGTTATCCATATTAGATTTATAGTTTCATGTGCAACCATGTTTTAAATTATATTATGTTAAGGAAATGATTGTTTTATTCAATGAATTAAAAATAGTTATTTTATTTTTAGTTAATTTTTTATTTCTTTGATTTCTTCTTCTGAAAACTGTCTGTTCATATTCCTTGATCATTCATCAATTGGGGAATGATTTATATTCTTACAAAGTTGACTCCGTTCTGAATATATTAGAGAAACAAACCCTTTAGTAGATATACTTGCTGAAAAATCTTGTTCTCCCCCCCATCATTTCCTAGTTTTTCTTCTAATCTTGATTGCATTGATTTTATTTGTGCAACCCCTTTTTAATTTAATATAAAGAAAATTATTCATTTTATGTCCTTTAATACTATCTTGTTTATTTAGAGTTTTTCCCTTACCCATAAATCCGGCAGCCAAAATATTTCTTGCTCTCCTAATTTGCATCACCCTTCATGTCTAAATCATACACCCATTTTGACTTAACCTTGGTATGTGGTATGAGATGTTGATCTATACTTGGTTTCTGCCAAACTGCTTTCCAGTTTTCCCAGCAATTTTGATCAAATAGTGATTTCTTGTCCAAAAAAATTGGCTCTTTGGGTGTGTTTAACAGTAGTTTATGATGATCATATACTACTATGTGTTGTGTACTTAATCTATTTCATTGATTCACCACTCTATTTCTAGCCAGTTCCAGATTTGGAACATTGTATTGTCGAGAATATCTAAGTCATTCACAGTTGATCATCATATAACATTGCTATTACTGTATATAATATTCTTCTGATTCTGCTCATTTCAATTTGTTTCAATTCATTTAAATTTTTCAAGTTTTTCTGAAAGCATCCTGCTCATCATTTCTTATAATATAATAGTATTCCATCACAATCACATACAATAACTTGTTCAGCCATTCTCTGAACATCACCTCAATTTTAAATTCTTTGACACCATTAAAAGAGCTGCTGTACACATTTTTAGTATCCATTGTTTTGATGATTATCACATTGTAATACAGTTTGAGTTTTGGTACTTCTAATCCATCTTTCTTCACATTTTTTTGGTTTGATTCCCTTTATATCCTTAACCTTTTTTTCTTCCAGCTGAATTTGTTATTTCTTTTCATTCCATAAAATTATTTTTGATAGTTTGACTGATATGGCACTTAATAAGTTAATTAGTTTAGATAGAATTGTCATTTTTATTATATTGATGAAGTCTACCCATGAGCAATTAATATTTTTTCAATTGTTTAAATCTATTTTTATTTGTGTGAAAAGTGTTCTATAATTGAGTTCATATAATTCCCAGGTTTGTCTTGGCAGGTAAACTTGTAAATATTTTATGTTACCTATAATTATTATTATTATCATTATTATTTTTGCTGAGCCAATTATGGTTAAGTGACTTACCCAGGGTCACACAGCTAGGAAGTGTTAAGTGTCTGAGGTCACATTTGAACTCAGGTCCTCCTAACTTCAGGGCTGGTGCTCTATCCACTGCACCACCTAGCGGCCCCTATAATTATTTTTAAATGGAATTTCTCATTCTATTTCTTGCTACTGGGTTTTGCTGGTTTCAACACAAGAGGTCACCAAAGGATAACTTTGGACTCCAGCAACTAGTCTCCTTCACTCTAAGGTGTTCTTTGTCAGAGCTCAACAGGATAAAATTGCAAAATCAAACACTAAGCTTAATAATTCATGAAACATCCGAAGCAATAATTTTAAACCCAATTAACTACAGAAAGAAGGAAAATGGAAGATTGAAGACATATAATTGGAGCTCTATATGCAAAAGAAACAAGGAAAAGACAACCTAGTTTATGAAAGCCAGCACCTATACTTGAAAAGCCTTCTCTGTCAAAGTCTACCTTAGCTTCTGCTATAGTACAAGTACATGTGTGCTGCAAGTAGATCAAACTGGCTTAAGAAAACCAATTTGTTAAATCTTTAGTGTGGACATTCACATCATATAAATTGGCAAGCAATTTATTATTTTTAGATTTTGATTTATTATTCTGTTATCTAACTTTAAATTTTTTTTTATTTATGGAATAAAACAAGTATTTCCTTAACATAGTACAATAAAAAGGTGATTGCTCATGAAATTACAAATCTACTATGCACAACTTACTATTCCTTTCAACTATAAAACAATATTATCAGGTAATTTTCTCTCTTTTTTTCCTCTTTTTTTCTTCCTTTCTCCTCCCCCTTTTGAGATGGCTATTTAAATGATTTATATATTTATTTATAGTATATATGCTCAATCTGACAAAATATATCCCCACATTAGCCATGTTTGGAAATACACATGTGAAGCTTTCATCACCTCTCCATTAGGAATTTAAATGGCAAGTTTTATCTTCATATCTCTGGACTTGTAGTTTATCATTGTGTTGATCAGAATTCTGAACTCTTTCAAAGTTTTTTTCTCTATAGTGTTGTTATCATTATATAAATTGTTCTCCTAAATCTATTCACTTCGCAACAGTTCATAAAGATCTTAAAAGTTTCCTCTGAATTTGTAATTTCCTCATTTTGGGGGGCAAAATAATATTCCACTACAATTTGTTAAGCTATTTCCCAGTAGTTCTCAAACTTTTGTTCTCATAATCTTTATACTATTAAAAATTATTGAGAATCTGTTCAGAGATTTTTTTTTCAATGTGGGTAATATTTATAGATATTTACCATGTTAGAAATAAAAACTAACTTTAAATTTGAATACTCTCTGAAAGAGTTTCAGAGATCTCCAGGAATCTCTAGATCACACTTTGAGAATCATTGCCATTTCCCAATAAGACACTCCTTTAGCTTCCATTTTTTGGCTATCACAAAAAAAAAATTGCTAAAAAACTTTGTGTATATATGAATCCTTTTCCTCTTTAATTTTTTTTTTTAGGTATATAGACCTAGTACGGGTATAGCTGGGTCAGAGGTTATATGCAGTTCGGTAACTTTTGATCATATTTTCAAATTGCTTTCTGGAGTAGCTGTACCAATTGACAACTCTAGTGACCCCTATAGTATTTGTCACTTTCCTTTTTGCCATCTTGACAAACATGATAGATATATGGAAGAAAAATAGAGTTGCTTTCATTTACCTTTCTTAAGAGCAGTTTTATATGATTGCTGATAACTTGGGTTTCTGCTTTTGAAAAGCACCTTTTCATATTCTTTGACAATTTATCTATTAGAAAATGTCTTTGCATCATTGGATTTGAAATCAATTGGAATCAGTTCCCTATTTATCTTGGAAATGAAACCTTTCTCAGAGAAACTAATTGCAAAGATTTTCCCCCTCAATTATGTGTTGCCCATTTAATTTTGAATTATAGTTTGCATAATAATATCTACCTTTAAGGCTTATAAAATGCCTTTTTTGTTCAGTTGTTTTGTTTTGTCCCATGAATCATCTGTCCATGGGGCTCTCTTGGCAAAGATATTGGAATGGTTTGCCATTTCCTTCTCTAGTGGATTAAGGCAAACGAACACAAATTGCCCAGTGATTTACCCTGCATCACACAGCTTGAATCATTCTCTGTGAAACATCTTTGCTTATAACATGTCTGTTCATTTAAA
This sequence comes from Sarcophilus harrisii, assembly GCF_902635505.1. Classification (NCBI taxonomy): domain Eukaryota; kingdom Metazoa; phylum Chordata; class Mammalia; order Dasyuromorphia; family Dasyuridae; genus Sarcophilus; species Sarcophilus harrisii. The sequence continues at coordinate 149,159,203 of NC_045431.1, forward strand.
CATTTAAAATTTAACATTTAAACATTTAAAACTTAATGTATCCTAAACAAAACTTGTTATTTTTCTCCACAAATCTTCCTAAGCTTTCCTATTCAGTCTCCCAATTTCATAGTTTTTAAAATATCTTTTATTCTCCCCACTCTGTCATCCCCATAGTCAAACAGTGGGAAGTCTTGTCAATTATACCTCCAAAACTTCTACTGACTATGTTTCCTTCTCTCCACTCACAGATAGTTATCACTCTTGTAAGGCTTAAATTCTAATCACTTCTCAGACAGACTATGGTCATAGCCTTCTAATTATATTCCTAACTTCTTAGTCCTTTTCAAGATGATGACTAGGGTGAGGGAAGGAAACAGAACTACTTCTATTTATTTTTACCTAAAAAAAAAGGGAAATAAATTAATCTTTCCTAATATTTAGAGTAAATGGATTGACAGTGGTTTATCATTTGGCTTGTAGCTCAATCATATGTCGTTAGCTTTGGAGAGTGTGCTGGAGGGAAGGGCTGAAATGTCACTACAGAGTTGCAAGTGGTACCTTTGCATGATAATTCACTCTTGTTTTATATTTCACTGTATTACAGTTTTGTATGTGCTTTGGTAAAATGAATTTATGGGTCATATTATTTAACCAAACTAATCTTCAAAAAGTGGGAAAGTGGTTTGAAAATTTTCTAGAAAGAAATTACAGATTGAAAATAAAACATAACTTGGGCACAAGAGAATAAAAAAAATTATAGAACTGACATTTCTCTTACACCAAGTATGGGATCCTCAGCCATCAGCACAAAGTAAAAATAATACTGAGCTGCAAGATATGACAAATAGGTGTAATAAAAAAAAAAAAAAAACACACAACCTTGAATGGTACTTAGAGCTGTGCTGGATACACTAGATTTTTGGACTAATTGGGGGGGGATAAATATTTATTATGTGCCTACTATTTGCCAGACACTACACTAAGCACTTTACACATATCTCCCAGGGCAGAAATGACTGTAAAAACTCTAGATACCAGTCTCATTCATTTAAAAAGTGAGAGTGTAGTATCAATCCTTTATGGTTATCTGCTTCATGAAACAAAAATGGAGCAGAATGATATTATTCTGAAGATTGTCAGCAACTTCTATGCTTGAAAACATCATGAAGCATCTCTGTTTTGTAAATTCCCTAATTTAAGCCTTAGTCTGGGAATGCTTATCCTTGTCTTCTGTCCAGTAATCCATTTTGACTCATTTCCATGCAAAATCATCACAATCTCACTTATTGAAAATAATTGGAAAAATTGAAATACCTTTAAAATTCTGGTTGATGTGAGAATTTATTTTGCTCGACTATACTTTTTAAAATAAACCTTTTCTTTCTTTTTTGTTGAGGGAAGGGGAGGAAAGAGGGATCAAAATTGAATAAATTGGGGGGGACTAAAAAAACTGGAAAGCAGCTTTGGGAAAGTTTCTACAGAATGAGTTAAACAGACAATTGTTAGGGGTGAAAAATTAATAAATATTCCCAGCTAGATCAAGACTGATGTGTGGTAGGCTAGCAATCAAATCTGTTTTGATTTTTAAAAATAATACATTTGTGCATCCTGTTACTTCAGGCACATCCTGCTGATTTTAAGCCCCTCTACCTCCTCCACTCCATTAAGTAGTTTCAGTAAAAAAATAATAATAATAATAAAATAAAACAAAAAATAAAGTTTCAGAACCAAGCCTTTGCTGGTACTTACACCAAATATATGCCCCGGTTCCTTGCTGTATACTGCAAGATGCTATCTCAGGAGATTGTTTTAAATAAATTCCCTAATAAAGCTTAGACCTCTTTACTTGTTATTTCCTGCATTATAATAAGCTGCCACTCTGCAACAATTGAGGTAGTTGGCAAGATTCCCAGGAAATGGGTTAACGAAGGGAGGAAAGTAAAGGGGAGATCCCTGACAACTGTCCTCAGGATTATGGGTGCAAGTGGCTCTTGTAAGATTTATGTGAGCCACCTGAGGGAAGAGGAGGGGACATGCCCTCAAAACATTGCAAGGGTTGATTACCTGACTAGCTGAGATGAAATTGCTCCTTGTAAAGAAACTAGGGCAGTGATAGTTAAAGTAGTCTGGCTATTGCTGATTGCTTTGTGATCTATCACTGATAGATCACCGATCTATCTATCTAGCTCCTGAGGCTCGAGTAGGTACATCTGGTTAAAACAGAGGACTAAAAGGAGATGTGTTGATTACAGCCTTCCAATTTTTGAAGGCTATAGCTGAAAAAAGAGGTGAAAAATACCTCTCTACCTTAACGTGTCATTTTGTGAGAGCTAGAAGACATCAAATACCAAGAGTTAAGAACCCTTCTAATATTTCAAAACTGGAACCTAAGGACGGAAAAGAAAAGAATTCAGACGAGAAATGGGAGGTTGCATTTAAGTCTGAGAGGAAGATAGAGTTTGCAGACCCTCCGGCAAGTATCCCAAATTAGATCATTACCACAGAGCCAGAGAAAGCAGAGGTGTATAATTCAATTGCTTATTGAATTGGTTTATTAGAGCCGGGAGGAATGTTCAGCAAAACGTTTTGCCAGTAGGAGAGGCTTCCTGGAGGACCAATGAAGCAACCATAAAAGAAATGGTCATGCAATCTGAGGTATATACAGCCCTAAATTCCAATGGTCTGAGGCAGAACCTGTTACAGCCGGGATAAGGAACAAAGGTTTCAAGTTAGCCCTTGCTCACTGGAAGGAACCTTTGGTTCTTTTAGTTTCCATAGCAGAGGCTTATGATTATAGGAAAGCATTGTCTGAGTTGATCCTGGGATTTGAGATGTAAACCCCATCAAAGTAAGACCCAAGGAAAGTCAAGAAAAACTACATCATAAAAGACAAGCAATTGTCCCTTCATTTGAAAAGGCTTGAGGAGTAAGTTAACAATCTGATGCCGGGTTGCTGAAGAAATCCTAACGTTTCTGAAACAAAAAAGATTTAATCAACTCCTCCTGAATAAAATAAGACACAAGGGAGGGGCCCCAAACCTGTGCCTCTCCTTTGCTGTCTGTAAGTTTCATGAACTATAGTGGCCTAGGAGTATGGCTAGGGTTCTCCTAGAGTAATGAGGATGAGAAGACTAGAAGCCATCTGTAGAAATAATCTTACAGTAGCTTGAGGTACAATAAATAAGCAGAGAATTCTGGTCCTAGTAGATACGGAGGCGTAATGTACCCTTATTTATGAAAGTCCATGTAGGTTCCCCGGGCCCCAGGTTTACACTGATGTTCCATAAAATACTATAAGTAAATCCCCTAATAAAGTTGGGACTGATCATCCTGAGTTTGTGTTTCTTTTCTCAGAATTTCCTGAATAGTCAGCTGCCAGTCTGCATAAGGCAAAGGGACAATTCTGTTCTGTCAAAGTCCTAAAAGGAAAAAAAAAATCTGAAAACAGGAGAAAAAACACATTGTCAGAACTTGATTACCTTCTGAAGAATGTGAAGAACCCTTTCCTGGCTGGCCTATACTTCTTTTTCCAGACTGAAAACAAATTTTACTTTCTCTTATGTTACATTAAAAATGGAGAGTTGACTTACCATCTCCAGAGGAAGAACTGCTTCCTGGACCTCCTGTATTTTATTTTGTTGAAATTTCCAATGCCCTGGGTGACCTGCACTTCCTGCACATTGTTCATCGAGACTTAAAGTTAGAAAACAATTTGCTGAACTATTGTTCTAACAAACTTTGAAGTCAGCAACAAGAACACAGACCACAATGGCTCACAATAGGCATTTTTTGTGACACCCATGGGTAGCCCTGAAATGCATCTTTGTGACAGAATTGACTGCTGGTACTGTTATAGGAAATGTTCTATGGCTTGCCTCTTTTCTATAACCAAAATACAAAGAGTCATCAAACATTTTGAACACAGTCTATATACCTGAAGCCAAATATTACAAATTCTCTAAGAAACCTTTTGGGGGCCTTCTGCAGAAAGATGGAAAAGAAAATTTTAGTGCCAAGGATGACTTTGTGGAGATTAAAAATTATATCTTCTTTTTTATTACCTGGAATGTTCTCATTAAATTAATTCTTCCTTAAACCAAATGTAAGAGGATCCAGAAATCTTCTGCCTTTTGATCCTGAATTCAAAGAAGAATGTGTCCACAGAAAAACTATCCTGGCAAAAAGAAGTTATGAAGTTTCCCAAGGGCTTCTTTTCTATGCCTCACATGGATTCTTTCCTCTGAAAATTTGGTTTGGGGAGGGGTCTAGAGAGTAGTTACATTAGCTGACCATACATATTTCTCTCTCTCTGTCTCTCTCTCTTTTTATTAAAGTTTTTTATTTTCAAAACATATGCATGGATAATTTTTCAATATAGACCCTTGCAAAACCTTGTGTTCTGATTTTTTCCTCTCTTTCCCACCCTCCACTCCTTCCCCTAGATGGCAAGTAATCCAATATATGTTAAACATGACCATATATATTTTCAAATAACTTGTACATGTGAGAAATGGATAAGCATTTGTTTTCCACAGTTTTGAAAATTAAATTGGAGAAATGAAACAAATTAGAAAACTGAAACCCACAAAGATATCAAGGAATAATCAAGAGTGGAGATTATCTTCTCCCAAAAGAATATAAGCTCCTTAGGGGCAGGGACTGATTTTTGTAATGAAGGTGGTGGCCTGAGATTTGAAAAGAATCTTTGGTTCTTTGCATGTTAGCCCTCTTCCATTACCTTCCCCTTTTATAATGGAAGCTTCTTTCCGGTAGGGATGGGCTATGTAATAAGGATGGAGATTCAAGGTGTAACATCTAATTAATGAGGAATCTGGGGAAGGACTTGTGCTTCAGGATAGGAAATAAAATGCTACCCTTGGAATCCCAAAGGTGTGTCTACTCACCTAGATACCTGTTCTTACAAGAATGTAAAATAAATTTTTCCTGCATTCATCAGTCAGTCAGTGGAGTTCTTGGTAAGATATTTTGTATCATACAGACATAACTGGAAACTTGGAAGTGTAATTCCAAATATACACTTTGCTGATAGTTTTTTGAAGAGCACATACTCCTTTCATTGAGTTTATAAATGTATTTTTGTTTTTCCTCTTCAAAGTGCCGCTATCAATTTCAAACAAGTAGGAGATAATTATTGTGGATAGGAGGCCTATAGCTTTTGCAGAAGAAAATGGAGTTTTGAAAAATCTGTTATAGCTATGATAATAAATTTTATAAAATATGTCTTTGTCTGATAAAATGTACTTAGTTCCAAAGATTTTTTCATATTTTGGAGCGTTTTATTTAACTTAACTTTTTCCTCCTGTAGTGTAGCAATTGAGATTTTAACAAAAGAGTAAATAAATAGATCTCTGAGCAAGATAAGATTTATTAATAGGGGCATTCTACCTGTCAATAAATGGGTCCATGACTTACTTCCAATAATGCCAAAGATCCCTAACAAAAGTAGATAGTTATATAGATTTGGGGGGGGGGTACAAAACAAAGAACAGAGCAGGACAGATTATATCATGGGATTAAGAACATTACAAAGGTATAGGGGAACACTATGTGCTTGGAAGTTTGATAATGGTGGCTAGCAATGACCCACCCCCCCACACCCCACCCCCATTTTTCTCATGAGACTAAGCAGTTTTCTTGGTTTGAGTCCAAGTGAAAAATAGTGGCCAGACTTGGACAACAAACCAGATATCCTTGAAACATAGTTTGGTGGCATAAAGATGATGTGAAGTCTAATTCCCTCCCTGTTCATACACATTTTCCAAGGCTAATAAAATTCCTTGAGGCAAGAATAAATGAATTTTAAAATTTAACCCATTATAGGGACTCTGAACTCTGTACTAAGTTCAGAGAAAAAGAACCATGCCTTAGTGGTTACAGGACAAAAGTATTTACTTGCAAAAAAGGATCAATAAGAAAATTATGTTCCCTATAGATGTACTTAGTTATAAGCATTAATATGATATTTGTAGGACATTACAATGTGGAGTTGACTATGCCATATTTAGAAGATAAATTTATAGGTAGATTGAAGTGTCTGTGTGTGTGTGTGTGTGTGTGTGTGTGTGATATAGTCAATAATGAAAACATACTGAAAACGGTCTTGCGTTTTGAAGGAAGGTATAACTGTTTTATAATGTGGTAACCATCAAAACTGTCTGATACTGGCTAAGAAACGGATTGGTGGATCAGTAGACGAGATTAGATACATGACAGAGTAGTAAATGACCATAGTAATCTACTGTTTGATATACACAAAGATCAAAGATGTGGAGACACAAAATTGCTATTTGACAAAAATTACTGGGAAAACTAGAAAGTAGTTTGGTAGAAACTAGATACAGACCAGCATCTCATATTACATTCTGAGGTAAAATCAAAATGAGTAGATGATTTAGACATAAGTGGTTGTAATATAAGAAAATTAGGAGAGCATAGAATATTTTGCCTGTCAGATTTATGAATAAGAGGGCCATGACCAAACAAAAGATAAAGAGCATTACAGAATGTGAAATGGATAATGTTGATTACATTCACTTGAAAAGAATTTGCACAAACAAAAAACCAATGCAACCAAGAGAAGGAAAGCAGGAAATTTAGGGGAAATTTTTTTATGGCAAATTTTTCTATGAAAGACTTTATCAAACATATAGAGCACCAAAGAATACAAATCATCTCTTTATTGATAAGTGGTCAAAGGATATGAATAAGCAATTTTCAAATGAAGAAGTCAAAGATATCTATACTTACATGAAAAAAATGTTCTAAATCATTATTGATTGAAATGCAAATTTAAACAAGTCTTTTTAAACAACTATCAGATTGATTAATATGACAGAGAAGGAAATAACAAATGTTGGAAAGGATGTGGGAAATGAACAATGTATTGTTGATAGAGTTGTGAACCAATTTAATTATTCTGAAGAACTATTTGGAACTATGTCCAAAGTAATCAAATTGTGCATATCCTTTGGCCCAGCAATATCATTACTAGGTCCAAACCTCAGAGAGATCAAAAGAAGAAAAAGAATCTATATATCTAAAAGTATTTATAATAACTCTTTTTGTGATGATAAAGAATTGGAAATTGAAAGGATGCATATCAATTAGGGAATGGCTAAACAAGTTGTAGTATATAATTGTGATGGAATAATACTATGCCATAAGAAATGATAAGCAAGATCTTTCAGAAAAACCTAGAAAGACTCACATGAACTGATGCAAACTGAAGCAGGCAGAACCAGAAAAATAGTGTACAGAGTAACAGCAATATTGTATTGTTTTGAAGGAAGTAAGATGAAAATGCTATCCTTCTCTAGAGAAAGACCTGATAGAGTCTGAATGCTGATTAAAACATACTTTTTAAAAAACTTTATTATTCTCATATGGTTTTTGTTGTTATTCTGTGTTTTCTTTTGCAACATGACTAATATGGAAATGTTTTGTATGACTATACATCTATAATCTACATCAAATGACTTATTTTCTCTTAGAAGTAGGGAGTAGATAGAAAAGAGAATTTGGAACTCAAAAATTTTTTAAAAGAATGTTAATTTTTTTATTTCCATAAATAATTGAGGAAAATTAAAATAAAAATTAAATGGAAAATTTGGAAATGATCTTGCAATGGCTTGGAGTCATTTACCGAAGAAAGCATTATTGTCTCAATATTTACATGAAAAAAAAAAAGAGTTCTATGGACCAATGCCTCAGTTGAGGTCAAAACTGTTGGTTTGTTTCATTTGTTTTTAAACATTCACTAAAATCATTCTTTATAGAGAGGAAGATTGTTTTGTTTTTTTCTATTTCTAATAATTGTTTGTAGCTATGTATTTAAAATTACAGGGTTACATGTAATAAATATCACTATAACATATTGTGACTAACAAGATTATACTGTATTCAACCTTTTCTTTACCTTGCAATATAACTCTTTTATAACCAATTGGTTTATGGTAAAAATCTTAAGACTTTTTAAAAAGTAGGTCAAAAATATTTGTTATAAAAAACTATTTGAAATATAGATTTCTATACATAAGCATTTTTATCATATATTAAAATATTAATTAATGATAGTATGAAACTAATGGTTAGCAAGACATTGAAATTGAGCTTTTATAGTTTAAAAAAAGACAATTTAAGTTATCTATAAAAACATATGTTTGCCTATTTACAAATCTTGGAAATAAAATTTTCTGACCTCATTTAAGACCTTCCAAATAAATATTTTCAAAGGATTTTGATGGAACTTCTTTTTTTTTTTTTTTAAAGGGTCTAAAAACACGATGCAAATACTTCTAATTAGTTTTTACAATGATTAATATTTGGGGAAGCCGAAAATCTGCTAGCCTGATTTAAATGAAATGTTTGTATAATTAGTTGGCAGAATTTGAAAATAAGTATCACCATTTGGTAACTGTAGCTGACAATACAGCTTATCTCTTTTGACTTATATGTCTTTTTCATCTATAACAATTATTAAAAACAAATGTCACAATATATTGATTTAGAATAGAATGTCAAATGGCTGTATCTGTGCAAAATAAAAACTCCCAAGAACATAATCCCAAGAAGCATTCCTGAAGAAAAGGCCAGAGTTGAATAGAAATTTCAAAAGAAGCATCAAAAGATAAATAGGAGTAACTAATCTTAAGGGATTAAACAAGGATGAATTGTTTATATTTTAATATGGGGAGATGATATCTGTTTTATCCCCAGAGCCATATCATAGAGGAGTCTAATAAGACAATGCTTAGGAGTTATGTTTTTGTTTTTTAATGTCTTAATGACCTTAAAAAGAAGAAAGTAAAAAGAGAAGGAAAGGAATATTCTAGGGAGAAGTAAGAGGGAAAGAGGATGAAGGAAATTATTTCATATAATTTGGGTATCCAAGTAGAAGACTGTACAACAAAGAGGAAAAGTAGAAGTAATAGATAACTCATTTTCTTCTAAACTACTTAAAATAAATGAATGGAAGGAAATAAGCATTTTATAGAATACCTACTATGTGCTAAGTACTGTGATAAGCACTTTACAAATACTGTATAGCTACATACACACACACACACACACACACACACACTTAGATGCAGAAAAAAATTTCACTTAACAGTGAAAGAGGAAGGAAAAGTAGTAAAAGAGAGGGAGATAAGCAGGAAAGTAAATTAAGGGAGGGATTAGTTCTAAGCAAAAGAAATTCTAATCACAAAAATGTGGGCCATAAAGAAGGGTTTAAAAGAGAAGGAAGGATATCAATCTTGAATCATTCTAGGAAAGAGAAAGAGAAGAGAGGCACAGGAGAAAGGCATTTATAAATTTATAAAGAGGGATAGAAAACTGATCAGAACAATTCCAACCATCATTTCAAAGGACTCACCATAACAGAGAAGCAATACAGAGAGTATACAGATTGAAACATCATTTTTGGACATGGCCATTGTGGAAATTTGTTTTGCTTGACTATATATATATTTGCTACAAGGGTTCTGTTTTTCTTTCATTTTTCAATGTTCAGTTCAAGTAATTCACTTCAGATGAATGTTCCCTTGGGTGGTAAAGGTATGGGAGGAACCCAAAACATTTGATAACCTTATAGAAGTTTTGATAGTTCTCCAGAAAAGCCTCTAATGGGACAAATATATGATATTCTCATATAACCATCACCACCATGGAGTAAAATGAAAGAAATAGAAATACAACAAATAGTCCAAAGCATTTTGGCCTAGACTCTTCCACTATAAAAGCTGTAATATTTTACTTTCCTCTCAATTGGAGGCCTTGACTGGTGAGCCAAATAACAGGTTATATCAACCCAGGCTATATTCAAGATAGCAATGGTGTTTTATTTATTTTGCTAACAAAGAATTTGGCTTATTATGAGGACTGGTGACTGTAGAAAGTGCTATGGCCCTATCATCCATGGGGCTATACTGACTCATCATTATTGCTTTACATGGGCAGACCCATTATGACTTGAAAAGAATTGGTAGTACCCACCATATGGACTCAATTGTTAAGATCTCAGACACACTCGATCCTCCTGAAATAGTGTAGGTAAGTCTGGAATTTCTGGCCTTCTTTCTTCTGCTTTAGGTCATTCCTTCAAAGAACTACATTGCTTTGTTTTGATTATCCTTTTAAGTTTTTCCTTTCCTCTTCTGTGCTTCTTCTGTTACACTTCTTGAAACCCCCAATTTTCCAATGATAATCCTGAAGACATGTAAAATGGTGAAGATCCATGAGAAGTGTTTTATAACTTTTTTTACCAAGTAAAGATATTGTTTTGGGAGCAATATCCTAAGGCTACATCACAGGCAGAATTGGTTCCCTAAAAGATGTTGAAACTATTCATGGGTAGACCATGCCAATAATAATTTAGTATTTCATAAACCTCTAAATCTAAGATTTGGGAATAAGAAATCACTATTTGACAAAAATATCTGGGAAAACTGTAAAGGTGTTTGGCAGAAACCAGTAAAAGACCAATATTTCATATCATATACCAATATAAGGTCAAAATGGGCACATGATTTAGACATAAAGTATGATACCGTAAGAAAATTAATGGAGCATGAAAAAGTTTATCTGTCAGATATAGAAGAAAGCATTATTGTCTCAATATTTACATGAAAAAAAAAAAAGATTTCTATGGACCAATGCCTCAGTTGAGGTCAAAACTGTTTCATTTGTTTTTAAACATCCACTAAAATCATTCTTTATAGAGAGGAAGGTTGTTTTGGATAAAGGAAAATTTTATGACCAAGAGACAGAGCATTACACAATATAAAATGGAAATTTTCATTACATTAAATTAAAAAGGGCTTGCACAAACAAAACAAACAAATTAGAAGAAAAGCAAAAAACTAAGGGAAAACTTTTACAAGTTTCTCTTATGAAGGAATCATTTCTCAAATATAGAGAGAACTTTGTTAAAATCTATAAGACGACAAACCATTCCCCAATTGATAAATGGTCAAATAATACGAACAGAAAATTTTCAGAAGAAATAAAAGGTCTCTATAGTCATAGGGGAAAATGTTCTCCATCATTATTAATTAGACACGTACAAATTAAAATAAGTCTGAGGTACCACCTTCACACTTATCAAATTGACTAACGTGGCCGAAAAAGAAATGACAAATGTTGGATGGGATGTAGAAAAGGTATTAATGCATTGTTAGTAGAGTTGTGAACTGATTTAACCAATCTGGAGAACAATTTGGAACTATGCCCAAAAGGTTATAGAGTTATGTATATCATTCAACCTAGCAATATCACTATTAGATAAGTTTCCCAAAGACATAAAAAAGGAGGAAAAGGACCTATTTGCATAAAAATATTTATAGCAGCTCTTTTAGTGGTGTCAAAGAATTAGAAATTGGATAATAGCTGAAAAAGTTGTGGAATAAAAGTGTAATGGAATACTATTGTGCTGTTGATGATGATGAGAAGTTTGCTTTCAGAAAAACCTGGAAAGATTACATGAATTGGTCTAAAGTGAAATGAGCAGAACCAAGAGAACAGTGTACAGACTAACTATGATAATTATGAATGACAGCTTGATCCAAGACAGTTCCAAAGTACTAATGTTCAAAATGTTATCCCTTTGAACTGATGGAATCTGAAAACAGATCAAAGAATACTTTTTTCTTTCTCTTATTTTTATTAATATTTTCTTTTATAACATGACTAATATGGAAATATGCTTTGCGTGACTGCTTAGGTACATCAAATTGTTTGCCTTTTCATTGAGAGAGGAAAGGAAAGAGAGGATTGGAATTCAAATTTAAAAACAAAACAAAATAAATATCAAAACTTTTTACATGTAATTGGAAAGAAATACAACACAGAAGGGCAGCTAGATAGTGCAGTAGACACAGCACCAGCCCTAGAGTTAGGAGAACTTGAATTCAAAATCCATCCTCAGACATTAAATATTTACTAGCTGTATGACCTTGGTTGCCTAAACAAAAAAGAAAACAAGAATTACAACACAGAATACATTTATTGTACCTATCAATAAATACACAAATTACTTTTATTTTAGTCCATAATTAGTCAAGAAAGATTTCCTATCTGGGGAGCTTCACCTTTCTCCAGGTACTTATATAATTATTTTAACTTTAAATACCATCTGAGAGTTAAAGCTCCCTCCTGCAAAGCAGAAAAAGGTGTTCTTAGGTACTTCATAGTTTATACAAGTCACAGTACCAGTGAATGGCATGGCCTTTAGTAACTTTACTCTTCTTTACTACTCTTATGTCTTATTGCTATTTGGTTCCAGTTCCTCCTAGGATCTTTGGGTAATAGATTTTCATTGAACTAGTCTCTCTTCTCTTATCAATATTCTACTGCTCTACTGTCTGCTATCACTATCTCTTATGTGATTCAGTACTGTCTAGTCCTGTGTTCCCGGTGTGACATGAAGATTATCACTTTGTTGCACTTACAGAAATAGTAAGGCTTTTATAGTGAAACAGTTTGGGCCAAAATGCTTCTGGGCTATTTGTTATATTTCCATTTTTAAAAAATTTACTCAGATCCACAATCAGAACAGCAAAAAATATTTTAGAGAGTTGTTTCTTGGCCAATTTCAACTGATTTCCAGCCCCTCCTTCCTAAATTAAGGCAATTGAATTTCACTCATTTTTCCCCCTGACTTAGTATTCTGACAGTTTGCTGCCTATATCATCACCATCACCATCAATACAGGCATTTATATAGCACTTAATATGTACCAGCTATTGTGCTACGGGCTTTATAAATTTAAAAATAAATTTGATCCTCACCAACACCTCCCACCCTGTGGATGATATTATTATCCCCATTTTCAGATGAGGTAACTGAGGCAAACAAATTAAGTAACTTGCTCAAAGTCACACACCTGGTGTCTAAGGTTGGATTTGAATTCAAATCTTCCTGATTTCAAGCTCAGCATTCTCTTCACTATACCACCTCCTTCTGAAGCTACATAATTCCCTTTTATGGTATAAGATCATAGATTTAAAAGTAACAGAACTTTAGAGAACATTAAGTCTAACCCCCCCCCCTCTTTTACATATGAGAAAACTGAGAGATTAAATGACTTACTGAGGGTCACATAACTATTATTTAAGGAAGAATTCAAAGGAAATTCTTCTGGACTCTAAGTCCAGCACTCTATGTACTATTTTTCTCAGTGATTAGAGCTAGTCTATGAAACTTAATCCTTATGGTTAGAGAAAACCTCAAGAAAACATAAGAAATACCAGGGAGTAGAGGCATAAGTATTTATGGTACCTGGGACCAACTAGCCCCACACCATTCTGTGGGTCCCTAGACAAAGTTACTTTATGTCTTCAATCTTCATAGTCATTTATAATTGAAGCCCTGAATGTCCAGGTGGAATGAATCTGTAAAGCAAAGGGGTATGAGAGCTGGCTCAATATTTTCAGAATTCTTCTTTAGACTCTAGTGTGATCTTTTCCCTGGCCATAACCTTATTTCCCTAATGCTTCCATGTAACTAGATTTAGGTCTGTCTCTCAGTCAATTAATCAAGCACTAAATATTTGTTAAAGGACTACTATGTTCCAGGTACTGTGCTAAGCATGGATATATAAGTTTAGTGGAGATTTATTTAGTAGAATGCTCAAATCACCTAACACAAAGGCACCCCCCATGGGTGTTTGGGAGAAGACATTCTACATTTCCCTATTACATTGGGTAGTGCATTTCTTGTCTATTTGTCAAGGAACAGGCTGTATTTTTAAAACTGCCAACTAGGTCAGTATAGCTCTTCCTTTAAGTTTTTTTCCTGTTCAGCTTCCAAAGAACCTAAATGTTTACCTACAGTCAGATGTCATTCATTGATTAGGTAAGAGAAGGGCTTCCTTTGTCTGATCCCTTCCCTTTTGTGCAGTGGTCCTGGTGGTTGTATTTTTGTTTGTCTCATTTATTTTTGTTTTGTTTTGTTTTTTAGCTTCTTAGTGAGGTGAGTAATTTCTATCAGACCCAGAGTCATACAGTCACAATGACCTTAAAGCAAAGATTTGAGATAGGATGTTGTAACAGCCAGCCAATCAAGTAGCAAAGCTTGGAGAAGCCAGAGTTCCTGGAACTTGAGCCCAAAGGGAAGCACTGAACTTGGACTCAGAACCGTGCTATATAGGACCTGAGCTAAACTGTGACCTAATCTTTTCCTTCCCAGAGTAAAGTGCTGGTGGTGAGAATTATGCCTGGAGAATACATTTGTTTATTTGTTATTATATCTCTAAATTAGATATTTCTTTGTAAAAGCTAATCCAACTTGTGACTTTGTGATTTAGTGACCAAATGGATCTTGGTATAGGGACTCTCTATAATGATAAAAAAAATCTTTGGAGAAGGCTGAAGTCAATAGCAGACAGTGTAGATTCTCTACCATTATCATCACCAATCCAATCCTATTTAAGGTTACCAGAGGAACCTACAGAAGGAATAAAATGTAACATATCTGGTCTTCAGGCAGTGGGGACCAGGGCAGTCCCTGTTAGCCACATATAAAAACAAAGTTAATTAATATTTATTAGATCAACAAGGCTTTGTTAAGCGTTCATTATAGGCCTGGCACTGTACCAAACACCAAGTATACAAATACAAGCTGGGGGGAACTATTCTAATGTGGTAGACAATACATAAAAGAAAACTAAAAAGCAACATGACAGGGGGAAGGTATTCATTTTGGAGGATGGTGGTAAAATCCAGATAATCAAAAATAGATTCAGGAGAGGAATGAAGGATTATTGGCCTGAGTCCTTCCTCAAAATTGAGGTTCCAAAGGGAACTCAATTGTAAGAAGAGGCTGTGTGGTGGAGGGATTATCTAGGGTGAGGAGACAGAAGATCGGGGAATTTCACTACGAGGATATGAAGCTAGTGTAAGTATGGTAGCAAAGTGTCAGAAGCAAAGCAGGGAGAGGAATGACAAAGAAAATACTTTTCCTAATTTCCCTAGAATTTACATTCTAATAGAGTGTCCTGAAAGTTACAGGAATATTGAGTGAGGTAATAAAAGAACAGATTGAACTACCTTTCCAGAAATAATAGTAGAGTTTATTTTATCATGGTTCCAGAACTAGGGGGAAGGGGAGGCAGGGAGGCCGAGCAGGGAGGAAGGAGGAAGATGGGGATGGTGGCAAGGTTTTGGCCAGATTATTGGCCAGGCCATCTATTCCTAGCTAGAGAGTATAATGTATAGCTGGGGACCTGCCTGAAATAGTAGGCCAGATGAAGCAGAAGAATAAGGAAGACAGGGCAGAGTTTTCAGATGAAAGGGTTAAACCTCTAGAGTATGGATTCTCTTCTGAATGTGAGGCCACAAAATATAGCTCTGGGAATATTCTCTGATAGTGGTGACCTTGCTGTGATCTCTAGTGATCTCTAGTTCCCTGATCCTCTCCTCCAAGTAGAAGAGTTCTGTCTAGTATTCTCTTACTCAGTTGACTTTTGTAAGTCCCCACCCTGTGCCACCATTGGTGATTGCCCCTTTCTTTGCTTCTGTGGCCTATGATTTAAGAGACATTATGGCACCCTAGAGTTAACTGAAGTTTGATTTCTCTTTGTTAGATCCTGTTTTTGCAGACCCAAGAATTGGGTTTTTCTCTTTAGAATCTGTTAATAATTGAGCTGTTTCTGTTTTTCCTCAATATCAATTAAGCATACCCCCAGTTTAATATAGGCTGCCCTTCTCCAAAAAATACAAAGAACTCTTTTTCTTTACTTTTTAACTCCAAAATTTTTTTGGCTCACTGAGTAAATGAAAAGGAGAGGAAAACAATCACAAGAATCCATCTAATACCAAGCAGGACAAAGTCGTTGTCTTCCTTTGGCCAGCTGCATTCCATATGTAGTCTTCAGCAAACTACTTGACACTAAAAAATTTTTTTACCTTTGGCAAAAATAGTTGAGGATCCCTCTATTTCCCTTCTTTGGTGCCAAGAAAGAAACAAGTGGAAAAGGATAATGAGTAGTTAAACTCTTTGTTCTACCTTTCACTGACAGAAGCTGGGCTTTTCCTGGAAAGCTGAAATATCCTCTTTTTCTTTATAAGATGACACATGGCTGGGGAGCTTTATAGTAGAGACACCAAAGAAACAATGGTTGTGCTGTCCTAGAAGATTAGATGAACACCTGTGAAACTTTTTTACCTAGGAAGTGAAACCATAAAATGACTCTGGGAACTGGTGAGAGGGACCAGGGTTCTCCAGAAAGGAAGATTACTTCTCTCTTCCATAGGTATTGCTTAAAATGAAAGGGGCACTTGAAATCCTGGGAACACTGTTGCCCTCAGAGGAAGAGATTTTAGTTGACTGAATGCTGCCGAGGCAAAATAGATATTCCAGGACATTACCCATAATTTGTCTTCTAGAGATAATTGCACCACTGGGAGAAGATGCAGCTTGACTACAGCACCTGTTCCAACCCAAGATCCTATTCCCTTTTCATGTTTTATGTTCCATCTAATTATTTAATCCTTCTCCCTCTCCTGGACAAAAGAGAAGGACCATGAAATTGAAAGGGCCATAGCCTTTGGATCTCTAATGAGAAAAGTATACTTCCACCTCCAAGAAGCATTTCCCTAATATAAGCATTAAGGACAAAGCTCTGACTGTCCCATACTAATTACATTTCACTCAAAGCAGGAAAGGTAAAATTGCTGAGAACTCTGACAAAATGGTCAAAGCTCATGGACCTTATACTAATGTTTTTGTAGGAAGGCAGTAATGTATAAGATGGATTGGAGGAAATACAGAAAGTTCTGACATCAATTAGAAAGCTAATATGATAGAATTTAGTAGTGAGGTAATATGAAATTGAATGACAAGAATGGTAGAAGGAGAAAAACATGGTAGAGATTTAAAAAAAAACATAATTAGTATAGCTAATTATTAGAATGACAAGAGAAACATTTAAATGCAAATTTTAATTTTTAAGTAACTATGGATTTATATGAGCATTACACAACAATTTTTTTTCCCTAGGACCAAAAATATCAGGATGTATGAAATGACATTTTGGTAGGAACTGATTTGTTATTTACAAATATGAAATTCTTGAGGTCCTTATGCTAACTTCTATTTAAACTAATAACAGAAGCCTGGCTAACTATACCTTTTCTTTAAGGTTCTAGGGGTATTTCAAAGTGTTGTGGGGTATCTTTCTAAAGTTATCAACTCAATTCACTATTCAGGTCTGATCTCTCCAATACTAATTGCCATTTAGAGTTACTATCTTCTTTATAACATTGAGTTACCCAATAACATGAGTGACCCAATAATTAGCACTTATTCATTGAGAAGACACAGAAAGAAAAAAAAGTACTAATATACCCCATTAAACCAAGAGCACACTCTCCATTTTGGTACCTTGAAAATATGGACTCAAACTTAAAGTGACTATTTCAAAGCATTTAACCTGCCAAATTCACTTATATAAATCAATATAAACTCACTGCTGGGCTGAGTTTATATTGATAAATATAATGATATATTATAGTTAAGTGATAAAGGTCAGTCTTCATTAAGCTTAGCCACTGACAAAGTCTTTTTAGAATCTGAACTCTAGGTCCTTGATCTTTCACAATCTCCTATCTATTCTATCATTCATTCACTTAACAGGAAAGAACAAATGTAAAGAAACAGTCTCCATGTTTACCAATAGCCATAGGTTATCCTGGTTGGGGAGATAGTTGTCAGCAGGAGGCTAATGTTGTTACTCCTTTTATCTACTCAGAGTCTCACAACAATCCTTGTCTCAATTGCTGCTAGGAAAGAGAAGTCTCCTTGGTTTGTTAATGTCTGTATACCCAGCAGTGGCAGTAGCCAGTCAAAAAAGCCTTTTTCTTTGTCATGGGGTGAGAATACAAGAAATAGTCACAGAACTTTTGCTCCTCTTTCAAAGCAGTTTAGAAGGATTCTTCATTATACATGATAACCAAACATCCATCTGGTCAAGGGACTAGGTTTTCATTGGCTGGTCTCTCATTATTCTTATTTTATTCTGAAGATAGAATGAAGTCACTGAATCTTAAAAGATCACTGCATTATAGACTGTGTGTGTATGTGAGTGTATGTGTGTATGTGTATGTGTAATATGTAGGTGTGTGTATATGGGGGGTGTATGTGTGTACAGAAGACTGGCAACATGACCCCTGGGAATTCTGGGCATAATGTTCTTCACATGTGGAAAGTGGTCCACTCTAGATGCCTTCCATATGAATCAATCATCTTTTTTTTAAGCTTTTTATTTTTATTTATTTATTTAAAAAAATAATTATAACTTTTTATTGACAGAGCCCATGCCTGGGTAATTTTTTACAACATGTCCAATAATCCTCAGGCTATCTCTCCTAGATCTATTTTCCAGGTCTGTTGTTTTTCCAAGTAAATATTTGACATTTTTTTCAATCTTTCATTTTTTTGGTTTTGCTTGACTGATTTTTGATGTCTCAATGAATCAGTCATTTCTATTTGTTCAGTTCTGATTTTTAGTGAGTTATTTTCTTCATTGGCTTTTTAAAATTTCTTTTTGTATATGTTCAATTGAGTTTTTAAATGAGTTGTTTTGCTCTATGGAATTTTTTTCCATTTCACTAATTTTTTTTTTAGTGAGTTATTTTCTTTTTCCAATTCACAAATTCTGTTTCCCTGCACTTCTTGGGAGTTTTTTACCTTTTCCAATCACATTGCAGGAAGTTGTTGCTCTCTTGCATAGCTTCTCTTTCCTTTCCCCATTTTTCTTCTAGTTCTTTTTTAAGGTTGTTAATAGTCTCTTCTAGGAGAGTCTTTAATTGGAGACCTTGCACTCCCTTGCATTCACTTCTGTTCCGACTTTTCCTCTCCCTCTCTCCACCCCCTCCCCCAGATAGCAAGCAGTCCTATACATGTTAAATATGTCACAGTATCTCTTAGATACAACATATGTGTGCAGAACCAAACAGTTCTCTTGTTGCTCAGGGAGAATTGGATTCAGAAGGTAAAAATAATCTGGAAAGAAAAACAAAAATGCAAACAGTTTACATTCATTTCCCAGTGTTCTTTCTTTGGGTGTAGCTGCTTCTGTCCATCATTGATCAATTGAAACTGAGTTAGATCTTCTCTTTGTCAAAAGAAATCCACTTCCATCAGAACATATCCTCATACAATATCATTGTTGACATATATAATGATCTCCTGGTTGTGCTCATTTCACTTAGCATCAGTTCATGTAAGTCTCTCCAAGCCTCTCTGTATTCATCCTGCTGGTCATTTCTTATAGAATAATAATATTCCACAACATTCATATACCATAATTTTACTCAACCATTCTCCAACTGATGGGCATCCATTCATTTTCCAGCTTCTAACTACTACAAACAGGGCTGCCACAAACATTTTGGCACATACAGGTCCCTTTCCCTTCTTTAGTATCTCCTTGGGGTATAAGCCCAGTAGTAGCACTACTGGGTCAAAGGGTATGCACAGTTTGATAACTTTTTGGGCATAATTCCAGATTCCTCTCCAGAATGGTTGGTGAATCAATCATCTTGAGTGAAAATGTTTTAGGTTCTTTGGGTCCCAAGACTTACTCTTTTATTACAAAATTGTTTGAGTATTCCTTAAATATCTTTAATCAGTCCTTTGGCACAAAAATTCCATGTAGATAAATCAGGCATCTACCAGAATGTAGACCAAAGGTCCCTTCCAGCCCTTAATTCCCAAGGGCTGGACTAAACCAAGAAATAAATGGATAGAGCAAACTGTTTCCCTAGAAAACATTGTGCATACTGATTCCTATTGTCTTGCCCCACAATTTCTAGAAGGTCTTTATAAGATTTTCTAATAGTCAATAAATTAAAGCATGTATTAATCATTAAGTGCTAAGTATTATGCAAGAAAGTAGAAACATAAAGATAGCATCTTCCCTGGAGTTGCTTATATTCTAAGAGGAGTCAATAAATTAAAGGAAATGGTGGTCAGGCAAGGAAGAATATTTTGCTTTGGCAAGTGAGAGGGATGGCAAGTGAAAGACATCTAAAAAACACAAAACACAACGAATTGGGGCAATCATCATTGGTGACTGTCCACCAGAGAGGAGGAAGGAAGTTCTTTGCCAAAAATGAAAAAAAGGACCCTTAGCCTGAGGAAATAGAACTTCAGGAAATTCCCAAGCCATTTCCAAACAAGCTTTTGCTTGTAGATATGCTTCAGGAAAGGGAGAGCTGCTCCTGGCCAACAAGGATGCAACAAGGCAAAACTCCTAGTAGGGTCTGGCAGCCCTTAAGGTATGGGAAACTAGCGTTCATCTACGCAAGCTGGTTCTCCTAATTCATGGCATTCTTGTATGGAACTTTATTCTAACTGATCTGCTGATCAACTGATAAGTAATATATCTCTTTAGGATCTGTAGCTACCATTTCATTTCTATGTCCAACCTTGCTTCTGAAGTTTCTGTAGGTTTTCTAACCCTGACAGCTTCCAGAATGAACAAAACAAACAAAAAAACAAACAAAACCCAACAAACCTGCCCTGTACCTTTCTGTGAAAAGGAAGGATTATTTTCTTTGCTGTAATGTCTGCATAAGATTCCCACTTAAACTGGCAAGTCTACTTCATTTTTAGACTGAAAAAGAAATGAAAGGGAAGATTTCAAAACATGAAGTCCCTTTTTATCAATCTAAAAGTACTATATAGATAATTATTTTATGTAAGTTTGTACTCCTGAGACAACCATAGTACATGTGCACAATTGTGGCCATCCTTTTGGTAAATAGGTATCTGATTGCCTAAAACTATATTAATTTTCTTCCTTCCTTTCTTCTTTTCCTCCTTCCCTCGTTCCTTCCTTTCTTTCTTCCCTCTTTCCAGCTTTTCTTCCCCCTTTCTTTCCTTCCTTCTCTTCCCTCCTTCCTTTCTTCCTTCCTTCCAGCAACAGACATTTATTGTATTGCATCATTTATGAGGAAAATGAACAAAGAGGATTAAGACATAATCTCTGTTTTCCTCTTTCCCTGGGGAAGCAAGTATTTTTAGATCCCACTTTGGATCAGGCTTTTCCTTATTTCAGAAATCTTCTTACAAAAGAGCTGGAAGATATAAAAAAAGGAATTACCTAGTTTGTCATACATAGTTATTTGCTTTTAGAATTTCTTCTCCTTTTAGATCAGATATGGATCTTAAGTATCTTTTGTCTTATATATTCTGACAGGTATCTGATTCATTTACAAGGAACTTTTGTCCCAAAGTCCTGATTTAAGATATTTAAAGAACACTCAAAAATTAAGTCTAATAGCAGAAGTTTAAGTTTTGAACCTCAAAGAACCTAAACAAAATTTCCATTCAAGATGATTGAATCAGATCTGGAAGGTGCTTTGATAGGTATCTAGATCAGATTACTCTTCCTACATATAAAGAAAATTATGCCCAGAATGATTAAGATCATTATTAGGTCAAGAAAGCAGTAAATGGCAGAACCCCAGAATATGACCTGAGAGCCTCTGACTTCAGACAGATCCTGAACTCTTTCCACTTCACCAGGAGTCCTCCTAATCACCTTGATCATTAAAAAGAAAATAGATGACATATGTGGCTCAGGGAATGTTGTGATGGATAATTATATTTATGAAGGCACAAAAAGGAGATAGCTTGCAAAGGTTTTTCTGGGGTAATTTTCTTTAATTCTCATCATGCTGAATAACTGCATAAAAAAGTATCAGGAGTGTTTAACTCAGAGTGTATGAGCTTTTAAAAAAACATAACCATGTTTCATTGTAATTGCTTATTCATTTTCTTTTTTCTTTTTCTTTTTTTTTTTTTTTTTTGCATTTAAAAACAGTATTCTGAATAGTTTCCCATTGTCTTTATTAGACTGACAAAGGGGTCCATGGTACCAACAAAGTAAAGAGATTCACCTCTGGTGTAATGGCAAGTATAATGAAGGGACTTTGGGATCTCAGTTCAAGACCTTGCTCTACCTTAATTTAGGAAAACCAAAGTCAAATTATGAGTAAAGATTCTAGTAATTCTTTGAAGAAGCCAACATTATTTGGAAATGACCTTATGTTTATTCCATATATAGTCAAATGTGTACAACAAATTGTTTCATCCAAAATATTATAAATTCTGCTTGGTACCTTGCAGCTGTTTGTTAATAAAGGCTTCCTGTTCTGGCCAGGCTTGAAAGTAGCAATAACAATAGGGATGCCTTTGAACCAGTCACTCAATTTTAGGGGCCCTTCAGTTTCCTTATCTGCAAAATGAGGACTTTAAGCCATCACCTTAAATCCTGCCAAAATAAACAGGTTTGCTTTGTCATTGTATTCAGAAATCTCTGCCTCTAAGACCACTGTTGTTTAAATAGTTCTCTGTTTGTGATCTTGGAAATCTGTTTGTTATCTTGGAAATCTGTTTGTTTTCTGCAACCAACAAAAACAAGATAACAGGTGCCTCTGAAATTTTTTCTTGGATAAGGAGGACTGGAATTCAACTTTAAACCCATTGAACTAAAGATTTTCCTTTGGCATACTTATTCCTTCCTTTCCTTCTGAATGGGATGAACTGAGTGAAGACCTCTCATAAGAATATGGTCTTGTGACTTGAGACTTTGCAATAACAAGTTGAGGTCTAATTAAAATTAGCTATAGCTAATTTAATTATCTTAGATAAACTTACATTCCCCTCCTGTCCCCCCACCTCTAATGGCATTGAAGTACCTAATATGGTAAAAAAGTATGTTATTGACTAGTGTTCTTTGTCTTTGCAGTAGATTTTCGGGACAGAATGAGAGTCTGGACTCTTTGCCAATGGGAAGAAGAGCCAGGAAAAGAGTGAGGGGAGGGGGATTCTGCATTAGGATCTATACAATCTTGTGTTTTGCTATTTGTGCTTTTGTACTCCTTTACTGATGATACCTTGTTGGCTGGGAGTCGCCCTTTCTCCGGAATTTGTAACAGATGCTTTTTTGCTTTTCTACCTTGAGAGTCTCTGATTTTAATTTAGGTGGGGGTCATAGCTGTCCCACACATCCTGTATTTAATTTAAATAATAATTAATTATAATTATATATATAATAGTAAATACATAAAAAATTAAATAAAATAATATTTAATTAAGATCTAGGTTCTTTAATCAAATCTGGAAGTGCTGAAGGGGTCATTTTTAAAAAAGAAGGACATTTGCTAATGGCAATGCTAATCACATCTACTGAGTGGAGAGACTCTGGATGGGGAGCCACAGGAACTTGGATTAATGACCTTGAATTAATAACTCAACTTTTCTGAGTTGACATTCCTTGATCTCTCGTTCCCTCCATGATGAGGCTGGAATGGTAACTTCTAAGGAGGCTTCTATCAGTTATAAATATAGGATCTGATGAACAAATCTAACCCCTGTTTGCCTCAGTTTCCTCATCTGTAAAATGGGAATAATAATAGCCCCTACCTCACAGGGTTGTTACAAGCACGATTTTAACAGGTAGGAACCATAGAACTATAGAACATCAGAGAATATTCAGTCCACTACTCTCATTTTACAAACAAGAAAAGAGATTACTTGACATGCTCAGTCTCCCACAACTAAGAGGTAGAAAGGAATGACTTTGCTTTCAATTCTTCCAAGGTGAACAAAATTAATTCTTTTTCTCAGACAACATACAACATGATACACTAGAAAGAGTACTAGTTCTAAAGTTAGACAAACTGTCCAAATCCTGCTTCTGATACATGCAGAGGTCTGCTAGTAAATGTTTAACAAAGTGTTCTATGAAAAAAGAATCTAAAAAGCACAGTTTAAAATATAATTCACATTTTTGACATTTTCTTCATTACCTTTTAAAGTCTTAACAACTGACAAAATAATAAGTCAAGTCCTTATTTTCTAATTTCTGAGATGTAAATGTTTCCACTGGAAATTTAACATTCAGCTTTTCCTGAGCCTTGTTGAGCTGGCTCCAGCACATCCTTATAATTTTGACTAAGTTTCTTAAGCAAATTGCTCAAGGAAAATTGGGCCTAACTTTCCTTATATATAAAGTGAGATTGTTGAAGAAAATGACATTTGGTGTTCTTTCCAATTCAATCTATATCGATGATCTTATGATATTTGGAAGACATCTATAAATCTACTCCTTTGTTACCTAAAGTTTAAATAACTTCCAGTTCTTCAACCTATTCCTATATCACCATCCTAACAGCCAGATAGTCTATAGCTGTCCATGTCTTTCCTAAAAGAAGTTCCCAATACTTCAAATGTAAACTATATTTTCATTAATCGAGTCCAAGATCAGATTTGGGTTTTTTGGCTATCAAATTATATTTGTTTGCAATTGACATATTATAAGCTTGGGGCTCTTTAAAACTCTTAGGGTTTCTTTTATTTTTAAAAAAAAATGCAACTTATTACTTAGCCACATATACCTATCTCTCTGAGCCATAGTATCCTAATCTGTGAATAAGGGAGTTGGAAGAGATTTCTCTCTTTCATCTCTAAATTTATGATTTCATACATAATAATAATAATAATATATAATTGCTTACATTTATGTAGTACTTACTATGTCCCAGGCACTGTGCTAAGTGTTTTACAATTTATCATCTCATTTGATCCTCACAACAAAACTGGGAAATAAGTACATTAATTATCCTCATTTTACAGATGAAGAAACTGAGATAAACAGGAGTTAACTGACTTGGCCAGGGTCACATAACTAGTAAGATCTGAGAACTCAGGTCTTCTTGACTTTAGACCGGCATTCTATTGTATAACCTAGCCGCCTTTTAAATCTAGGATCCCTTACATAGTTGACTAAAAATAGCAATAAGAATAACTGTAGAACCTTTATGTTTGTCCCTGGTAAATTCCATCTTCTTTGACCAGGCATTTTAACTTGATAAGATCCTTTTATATCTCAATATCCAAATGATTAGCTATCTTTTCCATCTGGATAGGTAGGAGCATGTATGGAGCCACTATGGTAAGTGGGAAGCACACTAGCTTTGGACTCAGAGGTTTGAATTCTATCACTAACTCTTAGTATTTGTGTATTCTTGAGCAATTTACAACCTCTGAAGGCATTGGTTATCCCAATTTCAAAGAAAGAGGATAAATTCTAGTTTATGACTTTAAAACCATGCTATACAAAGATTAGCTGAAGTCACTGGCAAAGGTTAGTCTGCTAAAGATAAGAATTAAGAAAGAAGAGATTCTATCTTCAAGTTTTGAAGTCCATTAAATGAGAGACAATAAATTACTTCATTAAATTAAATTATGTTTTTAAAAAAACTCTCTATTTGATTTAAAAAAAACTGCTGGGAAAATTGGAAAACAATGCAGCAAAAATAGGCATCTTGCAATCACAGTCCAAATACATTTTAAATGTATAGGCCTTAATATTAAAAATCATACTATAAAGAAATTAGGAGAAAGACACATCATATATCTCTCACAGTTATAGATAAGACAGATATTCTTTTTTCTCAATAGTGTTTTATTTTTATAATTACGTGGAAAGATGGTTTTCAAGATTCATTTTTGTAATATTTTGAGTTCCAAATTTTTTCTCCCTTTCTCCCTCACTTCTCTTCTTCCCAGGACAGCAAGCAATTTGATGTATTATTCATGTACAATCATTTTAAACATATTTCCATTTTTATCATGAACATATCAATCAGATAATCAGAAAATCAGAACAAAAGGAAAAAACCATGAGAAAGAAAAAGCAAACAAAAAAAGTAAAAATATATGCTTTCATCTGCATTCAGTCTTCATATGTGGATGTGAATGGCATTTTCCATGCAAAGTCTATTAATCACGAACGGATATTCTTTTTTTTTTTTTTTATTTAATAGCCTTTAATTTACAGGATATATATACATGGGTAACTTTACAGCATTAACAATTGCCAAACCTCTTGTTCCAATTTTTCACCTCTTACCCCCCCCCCCTCCCCTAAATGGCAGGATGACCAGTAGATGTTAAATATATTAAAATATAACTTAGATACACAATAAGTATACATGACCACAACATTATTTTGCTGTACAAAAAGAATCAGACTCTGAATTATTGTACAATTAGCTTGTGAAGGAAATCAAAGATGCAGGTGTGCATAAATATAGGGACTGGGAATTCAATGTAGTGGTTTTTAGTCATCTCCCAGAGTTCTTTTTCTGGGTATAGCTAGTTCAGTTCATTACTGCTCCATTAGAAATGATTTGGTTGATCTCGTTGCTGAGGATGGCCTGATCCATCAGGACTGGTCATCATCTAGTATTGTTGTTGAAGTATATAATGATCTCCTGGTCCTGCTCATTTCACTTAGCATCAGTTCGTGTAAGTCTCTCCAGGCCTTTCTGAAATCATCCTGTTGGTCATTTCTTACAGAACAGTAATATTCCATAATTTTCATATACCACAATTTATTCAGCCATTCTCCAACTGATGGACATCCATTCAGTTTCCAGTTTCTAGCCACTACAAAAAGGGCTGCCACAAACATTCGTGCACATACAGGTCCCTTTCCCTTCTTTATAATCTCTTTGGGATATAATCCCAGTAGTAACACTGCTGGATCAAAGGGTATGCACAGTTTGATAACTTTTTGAGCATAGTTCCAAACTACTCTCCAAAATGGTTGGATTCGACGAATGGATATTCTTAATCAAATAAGAGATAGTGGAAATTACAAGTGATAAAATCAATAATTTTGATTATTTGAAACTAAAAAGAGATATTAATGCATCTAAGATAAGAAGGGAAGTAGAAGGGAAAAAAAACTTTGTATCAAATTTCTCTGATAAGGGTTTGATATTCAAGATATATGAACTATATATATGTGTGTGTGTGCATATATAATGTATATGTAAAAATATATTACATGTTCTCTATTGGATATGTGTACACATATGTATGTATGTATAATAACCATTTCCCAATAGATATATAGTCAAGAGATATAAACAAACAGTTCTCAAGACAAAAAAAACCCCACAAATGCAAAGCATTTACAACCACATTAAAAAAAAAAAGGCTCAGAATGACTAATAATAAGAGAAATGCAAATCTTAACAACCCTGAGGTTTCACCTCATACTTGCAAATTGGAAAAAAAAAATTAAATAACAACAGTCAATGTTGAAGGGATTTTGGAAAGTTAGGCATAATGATACATTGCTGATAGAGTTGTAAAATGATACAACCATTCTGTATCCAAAGCAATTTGGAATTATGCAAGCAAAGTGAATAAAATGTCAATATCCTTACCATCACAGACCCCTTTATTAGGCTTATACCTCCCAAAAAAAGCCATTATTTAAAAAGTATTCATATACACTAAAATATTTATAGCCACACTTTTTGTGACAGTTAAGAATTGGAAACAAAGTAGATGCCATGAATTAAAATATGGTTAAACAAACTGTGGTATGTGAATGTAATGATATTGAGTAAGCAAGAAAATAAAACTTTCTGTTCTATAAGAAATGATGTGATGGGGCAGCTAGGTGGTGCAGTGGATAGAGCACCAGCCCTGAAGTCAGGAGGACCTAAGTTCAAATCTGATCTCAGACATTTAAGTCTTCCTAGTGGTGTGATCCTGGGCAAGTCACTTAAGCTCAATTGTCTCAGGAAAAAAAAAAAAATGTGAGTAGTGAATATAAAGAAATATGGAAACAACTTATGAAATGATATTGATGTGGGAAAGATTCCCTACCTCCCCTAGTTAATGTAAATTACCCTTTGACTCACAAATCTTGGTCCCTTTGAATTCCAATAGAAGATCCGTACCTGTCCCAGCCCCACCCGGATCTGAGTCAACTTTGGGGCTACACCCCAAAGCCCCTCGAGCTAAGTCTCTGACTTAAAAGGACCACACTGGGAACCCCTCTTTGCAGATTCCAAACATGCCAGCCATGTGAGGACCCTCTGTCCACTGGACCCTCTGTCCAGTGCCCTCCTTATCTCTACCTTCACCTATCTCCTACTTCTAAACTCAATAATAAACCTTTTTTATCAATCTAGCTCTCCGGGCAAATAAATGCTTTTATTGGGAATTCTGCGCCGCTACTAGACCTCATATACCGCCGTATCCTTGTGCCGAATCCAAGGGGGTTGCAGGGGAACTCTGTTTGACTCCCTGTACCCCAAACCTTAAATAAACCCTAATTTCATTTAGGTACCCCAAATCTAGACATTTGATCTATACCTCAACATTTGGTTCCCTGACGAAACGAACACCGGAAGCTAGATAATTTGGCGACCAAACCGAACCCCAACCTTTTGGGGGCACTCAGAACCAATTTGGGTTTTGAGCTGTTCAGGGAGTATTCTTCTGGGAAGAATCTGCGTTCTTTCTTTCGTTTCTCTCTCTAAAGGTAGTGGGGAGAATATCTGCGTTCTGTCTCACCCCACTTGCATTTCAGGTGATTCTGACCAGGCAATCTGGAACTCTGGACAAGGTAAAAGACTTTTTTCTTTCCTAATCTTGCAGTGGACGCCCAACGCCCTCGGGTCGGGCTTGGGTCGTCAGTGGGAGCTCTAAGCTCTGGCACAATTCTTGAGGAATTGCTGCGGTTTGACAAAAGGCTTCTTTTGTCGGCTCTCTGTCTCTAAGAGATAGGAGAGAGGCTGCAAGGATTTGGAAAACTAAAAGTTTTTACCTGTCCACAATCTAGACATTCCCCTGCCTCTAAAATCTTTCCTGGAGCAGATTCTTTACTTGAGGAAACTCCCTCTGTCCAAATCCTTTCGAGAGACAAAGGCCCTTCCTTTGCATCTCAATGCATTTCTAATCTTTTTTTTCATCACTAGAAAGCCCTGCTCTCAGGCAGGGACTCCGAGACAGGAGAGGAAGTGTCTCTTTAACACCCCCCCCCCAGACCAAGGAGACACATGGCCATTCTGGGGACCCCACCCTTCTCGGGGGTCCCAGGCTAGTGCTCTCTTTGATCTGTGCTGAGGAGATAACCGGAGAAATGTAAGAGGAGCCGTGTTTGAGCCCTTCTCCCACTCCACTGTTAAATGCAATGGCGTTTCTAATGGTCAGGCTCCAGCCACGAGGAGAAAGGTCCCTGACTTGGGGTGAAGTTAGAGAATGTCTCTGCCCACGGCTGCTACTCCCTGAACAGGGGTGAGCGATCTCTCCTTCAGGTCTTGCTCTCCCAGCAAGATTTGGGGGCTTAGATGAGCTGCCCCGCCCTCAAGTTCCTGAGCGGAGTCGCCAGAGGAGCCCTCGCCATTCCGGACGCACCGCGCTGGGTAAAATGGCATCTCTTTCTCCCCCACCCTCACTCCGGCCTTTCCTCCCCCTCTTCTATGGAGTGGGGAGTGTAGAACTCGAGGCCTGTTTCAGACCTCTCCATGTGGTTTGGCAACCTGCCGTTTAAATACTCCTATCCTGTCCCCTTCTTGGAGTACTGTACACAGTGGGGAGATTGGGGACTCAATCTTAATCTCCTCAAATCTCCAGCAAGGTTTTAAACAGAACTTTGCTGGCAATCTGGACAAGTGAGCCACGCCACTCCCAGACCTTTACCTGGCTCCTAAAGCCGCAGCTTCCAGCCCTCAGGAAGCGTGCTCAGCCCATACATTTTAAATGAGACTCAGTTTCCCTGATTTGGTCATCCTGTGTTAAGGAATCCCCTCCGGCCAGCCTTTTAACTGTAAACCTCAAGGTTACGCTTTTTGCATGGGGCTGTCTACAAAGACAGGTTTTTAAACTGCTCTAGGCTTTTTTTTCTTAGCCTCAGGGGACTTACCTAAAAGGGCCCTTTTCTCCTGCTTGGGAGAATCCTGGTAAACCAGGTAGGTCTTCTCTCTTTTTTCTCTCACTTTCCTACCTAACCCTACAATGGGAACTCTTATAGCTCTAATTTTCTCAGTCCCAAGACCTTTTGCTTTCCACACTCTGTTCTATTTTCTGGTTGGTTTCTTGTCCCTGCCAACAATTAAAAGGTTCTTTTCGGCTCCAACCCTGGCCAGGTTGCAGCTTCAAGAAAGACCTTTGGAATGATAGTTGGGGAATAAAATTCAGGTCGAGGGGCAAATTAAATTCTTTGAAAATGGCTTTTTTTTTTCTCCCCTTTCCTTTGACAGCAAGAAAGAGTTAATGGGAAAACTGAACCATTAAAATTCAAATGAAACCTTTAGGAAAAGGTCTGTCTTTCCTGTCGGTCTTTTCTCAAGCTCCTTGACTTTACCCTGTTTCCCTCCCCCATTCCTTGAGACATTTTGGCTCAGGGGGCCTGGGAGCTAAAAATATGTATTGTCTAAAATTAAGTGAGGAGCTATTAAAATGGAATCCACACCCCCTCCTACACCACACCCTACTTGTAGCACCCTCTCCCCTTCCTCCTTCCCTCAATGATGGTGGCCCTCTTAGGGAGATTTCCACCGGGCAAGCCACCAATCACCCTTTATAAGGGGCCGGCTCAAAGTCAGCTAATTTGAGGCTGACAGACTCCGGGGTTTGGGAAATTAGTCGCCTGCGGGATGCCGTGGGGCAAAATCCTGGTTTTTCTTTGGCAAAGGGCCTTCTAGGGAGGCCCTTTGGGCCCTTCTAGAACGTCTTGAAGGGTTACATTATAGAATGGGAAAGTCTTCAGGTTTTGCAATGTTGGCTTCCCTCCCCCATCCCTGGAATTTAACTGTCTCAATGCAGGGGAGACAAACCTGGGCTTGGAAAAATGCCTTAATCTCAACACCTGAATTCTGAATAGATTAGCTGAATTAATCTCTCTCAGACAAGTCCATCCTTTAAGGTCTTTTTCTGTCTAATCCTGGGACTGATTAACCTTGTGCCCTCAGGCCCAAAAGCTGTGACCAAAACATACCCACACACTTGTCTCTTTTAAACTGAAAAACTGAACCCAATGAAACCAGGACCCCCACCATCTCAACTTTTCCGGGGTCCAAACCTCAAGGTTTCTGCCACTGCTGCTAACAGGTGTTTGTCGGTTTCCCTTTACCTCCAACCTGAGACTCTCAGCTCTTTTCTTCTCAGGGCAACTTCTGCCTCCTCAAAAAAAAACCGGACAGAAGCGCCTTTTTAATATAAATCTCTCCCCCAGACTTAGGCCTGAGGTATCCGGAAACTTCCAGGGGCCCCGTTCTATCCCTGAGGTTCGACAAGGGCACTGGGCGCTCACACCACGGTGAATTGGTCCCCGGCGTCCTGCTCCCTCGTAGGGAATTGGGGTCTGGCCCTGTTTCCCCTTTTATCCCAGGACAATCCCAACACCTCCCCAACACCCAACAAACCCAACCACGCCGGTAAACTGGGTTGGCAGTGCTGAGATTACACTCCCTCTGACCCCTTCTATCCCTCCCCCATAAGAGTGGGGAAAGTGGGGGGAAGGCTCAAGATCTTTGCTTATTAAGGAACCAACTCTTTTTAAAGAAAGGCAGCACATTAAAAAGATTTCTAAGAGCTTAAATTCATTCTTATCTTGACTAGATGTTGGCCTCTTCCCTACCCCCTGCCTTAGTCCACACCCAAACCAACCCCAGGAAAATTAGCTTTCAAATTGAAAAGAAAGGGCTAAACTTTAGGCTCAACACTTTTTACTATGACAAATAATCTTTTGCTCCCACATTTTCTCCTACTTCTCCTTTTAGTGGGCCATCAGCGTTCTTACAGGCAGCCCACAGAAGGGACCTTGCATTTTCCTGCTGCATCTCCACCCTGGATGACACCCGGTTTTAGCCTGCTCCCGAATCTGGGCTTCAATCTTTGGACTCCAAACTGTCCTTCAGCCTGGAGAACATGGGACAACTGACTGGGAACAACTGACCGGGACAAGCACCCCTTAAATGCCCTTCCATCCCCAAATCCCAACCTCACCCCCTCGGCATGAACCCCAAATCTTTATTGCCAGCTCAAACAGTTAAAGGAGATCGGCCCCTTCTCCCACATGCCTTTGGAAGTGACTGCGGGGGGATGAAGGGACCCTGAACTTGGGAAAAACCTGGAAGGAGAAAATCTTAATTCTGTCTCAATAACTGACTTTGCTCCATGTCTTTTTCCTTAAATGAATTTAAGTTCCAACTGCTTGAGGGGGGAATGATGCGGGAAAGATTCCAATCTTTGATTCCCAACCCCATTAATTAAATTACCCTTTGACTCCACAAATCCTGGTCCCGAATTCCAATGAAGATCCGGACCTGTCCAGCCCACCGGATCTGAGCCAACTTTGGGGCACACCTCAAAGCCCCTCGGCTAATCTCCGACTTAAAAGGGGCCACACTGGGAACCCCTCTTTGCAGAATTCCAAACATGCAGCCATGGGGACCCTCTGTCCACTGGACCCTCTGTCCAGTCCCTCCTTTCTCTACCTTCACCTGTCTCCTACCAAACTCAATAATAAACCTCTTTTATCAATCAGCTCTCCGGGCCAATAAATGCTTTTTTTTGGGAATTCCGCTACTAGACCCATATACCGCCGTATCCTTGTGCCGAATCCAAGGGGGTTGCAGGGGAACTCTGTTTGACTCCCTATACCCCAAACCTGCCACTAGACCTTAACTAAACCCTAATTTCATTTAGGTACCCCAAATCTAGACATCTGATCTACACCTCAACAATATCAAATAAAATTCAGCAGAATCAAAAAACAATATACACAATGACTGCAATAATGTGACCGGAAAAAACAATGGCACACTTAAAAAAAAAAAAAATCACACTCAAAGTTAGAAAAGACATCTTTAGTCTTCTCCCAATACTTAAGGGATGTAAGAAATTGAGGTCAATCTAGAGGAGGAGGCAGGGAGAAGGAGGAAAATTTTTACAGATGGAACAGAAGGTTTTGCAAGGGTCAATGTAGAAAAATTGCCCATGCATGTGTTTTGTAAAGAAAAAGTTTTAATTAAAAAAAAAAAGAAAGAAATTGAGGCCAGAGGCCACTCTGTTCTCAGTACCAGAAAAGGTACTGAACTAGAATTCTATCTACCTAGGATATGATTAGATTCAGTCTTTCTGATCACCTTTTCACATTATTGGGGCAAGGAGCGCTCCAGTTCTATATCTTCTCCCCCAAATACAAGTTCTACAATGAATGCAGAGAGAATAGCAAAACTATATAAAAACAGATATCCGAGAAAATATACATAGGATAACATGTTCCAGATAATACAGAGTAAAAGAGCTCTCCTAATGGGAGTAAGTTGGCTCCGCTGAACAGAAAGAAACAGAGAAAAAGATAGAGCAATAGACAGACAGAAAAAGTTAGTTCTAGATTTTACCCAAAGGGAAGGAAATACTGGAATCTTCCAGTTCCTCTCATGTCTTCCTAGTTTTCCCTTCAGCAGTCTGAAGCAGGATTGTCCTTTTCCATCTCTCTTTTTGAAGACAGAAGCCAGACGGGTCAAAAATGACTTGAAGATTGAAGAGGCCCTAAGAAGATTGAAAAAGATTGGAGCTCTCTTGCTCCCAGCACTTGACCCTACCCCTCACACAGGGTAGAACCTTCATCTCCACCAACAAGGAGAGTCCCTTACCATTGAGCTTTGGGATAGGGAAATAAATATCATATGAAACAGAATATAGATAGATAGATAAATAGATAGGTAGGTAGGTGGGTGGGTGCATGGATGGATAGATAGAAAAAAAATAGAAAATATCAATTAAAATATTTTTTTAAAATTCAAGGTTAGGTTTTGAAAGGCTTTGAGTGCCAAAATGCCATTTTGTATTTGATCCTGGAGGCATTATATACAACTAACATATTATGAACTCTGGAATTCCCTTATCTGACCAAAATCTTTTGACTTTTCTACTTCTTTCTCTGCCTTGAAAATCCTAACTCTTTTCTTCATCTTTGCCATGACTTCCAGTCCTCACCATCACTCACTTGGCTACACTCTCTTTTCTCCTTAAAGATATCTATGTATCCACTCCTTTGTCTTTTATTCTCCAATTTAAACGACCTCAATTCTTTTTTTCCTGAGGCAATTGGGGTTAAGTGACTTGCCTAAGGTTACACAGCTAGGAAGTATTAAGTGTCTGAGGTAGGATTTGAACTCAGATCCTCCTGACTTTAGGGCCAGTGCTCTATCCACTGTGCCATCTAGCTGCCCCTATAATCTCAATTCTTTTTTGTTTTTTAAATTTTTTGTTGTTTTTGCTGAGGAAATTTGGGTTAAATGACTTGCCTAGGGTCACACAGCTAGGAAGTGTTTAAGTGTCTGAGGCCAGATTTGAACTCAGGTCTTCCTGACTTCAGGCTGATGCTCTATCCACTGCACCACCGAGCTGCCCCTATAACCTCAATTCTTAAGCCAATTCTTTTTTGAATTTCTTCACCATCCCAAATGATCAATAACTACAGATATAACATTGGTGGTCAATGTTTTTCCTAAAATGAGATTTTACTCATTTATATGTAAAGATAAACATATGTTTCTTTTAATGGAGCCCAAGATCCAATTAGTTCAATTCTTCATTGTCCTTTTCTCTTGTGTCCCTTGACTCATCTGTAATGGGCTGAGGCTTGAGTTGATGCACTGAGGTCCCAAGCACATGAGGCTAAATAGTAATTGGACTATACTCTATTAATATACATGATTGGATAAAGAATGGTCTCTGCCCACTCTCGGTGCAAGTCTTGATGTGTTGTATAGGAAATGACGATTTTGGTGGGTGGAGAGAGAGAGACAGAAGAGAAGCTGGAAGAGAATGGGCAATAACAATGTGTGTAGCTGAGTCAAGAAGCTAGCTAGACCAGCAGCCACACGACCAGCAGCTAGGAGTGTGGAACCCAGGCTCATCTCTCCCAGCCTCTCTTCCTTCTTCTTCCACTAGAGGGGATTATTCCATCTATCACCCCAACTTTTTCATTCTTTCTTCAAGTTCTCCTTGACTACTGCTGCTTCCTCATTGCCAGCAAATAGGCCCATGTCTCCTTGCCAGGATCCATCCTTCACCCGTAGCTATCATCTCCTATCTCTCATCACTTTTGTGCCTCAGTTACTTGAAAAGGCCATCAAAAATCAATTCCTCCATTTTTTTCTGTTTATTGTTGCCTTGACTCTCTACTGTCTGGTTTCTAACCTCATAATTCAACCGAAACTGCTTGCTCCAAAGTTATTAATGATCTCTTTTTTGCCAAATCTATTGTCCTTTTCTCAGTCTTCTCTGCAGTCTTTTCTTACCAGATTTTCATGACTGTTCTATACTGGTTCTCTTACCTGCATAAGCAAAAGGAAAACATAATTTGAATTTCTCTCTTTTACTAAGCAGCAATGCTTGAAGAAAATAAATCATTTTTGACAGATTAGGCAAAACAAATGCAGAATATTGAGTTTTTCTCTTATTGTGTGAGTTCTTCATCTTCTTCATAAGGTAAACACTGAAACATTTCATCAAGAAAGAAGGCCTCTCTACTCTTTTTCTTTCTGTCTTCTCTAATTTCTTTCTCTCCATGACAAAAATAGTTTTTTGAATTTCTTTCAAACTCTAAGTAATCTTTCCAGAGACAATTAAAATAGCCACTTTCAGAACATTTCATTTGATTTTTAAAGTAACAGTAATAGTAGTCATAGTATCAATAGGAATACCTAGTGAAAGAGCTGCTAGATTTCTTCACACACCAAAAATTTTCAGTGCCCTGGAAATCTTTTGTTGAAGTACATCAAATCCACAAATCCCAATTTGATGGAAAAGAGAGGAGGAGTGAGAGAAGGTCATTAGTACATTAGGGACTAACATTGCATTGCCAAATTAACTTGATAGATGGGAAACATTTTGAATAGTAAGGACAGAAATAAGCTAGCATGAAACTACCTTAAAACAATATTTTCAATAAAAGATTTCAAACAAATTAATTTCTTGGACTTTTTATTTTTGTTTGTTTCACTTTGCTTTTCTTATTTTATTGTGTGTGTGTGTGTGTGTGTGTGTGTGTGTGTGTGTATGAATATATACTTGTTATTTGAAGATGCCATTACTTCAAGAATACTTAACTATAAGTGTAGATAATGTTTCTACCAATGCAAATAGCAACACCTTCCAAGTTTTTGTACCTTGGTGTAACCAAAACTTGGATACCCTAATGTAAACTTGGTAATGAGCAATTGTGGACATGGCAAAACTCATCATCATATAACAGGTTCGCTTAAGTAAATGTGCACACTGTCAGTCACATTCTTTTGGCCTAAATCCTTAATGATGTAGACTTGGAAAATCTCCCATGTTGGATATTATGTTATATAGATTTCTTCCAAGAAGTATAGATAATAAAAAGCTGATTTTGGAGTCAGGACAGCCTGGAATCAATCCCTGACTCTGGTTTATACTGGTTTATGAAAAACTGAGCAAGTCATAACCTCTCATTACCTTAGGCAATTTATTGTAGAATCTTTGTTAATATGTATGGGGTAGATGGAGTTTAAGCACTGGGGAATTCACAGGTGATGAAATCACAGGTCCAGAAAAAAAAAATTCACATTGAGCAGAAAGCTATCCAAGGAAAGACCTCAATTAATCAAAACTTAGTTTCCTAAAATCCAAGCTTAACTATAATAACATATTTAAAACAAATGATACCTACATAATATCAATTTAATACATACTTTTACAACTACTAAATGGGCCATAAAGGGTTTCTGATTTTTTTTAAAAACTCAAACCTGGTGTAATATTAACAAAGCACAAGGCCTGTCATCCTAATACAATTAAAGAAAAGTTAAAATTTCCTCACCAAATATCAGGAATAGGATTCATCCCTTGAATATATGATAAATGGGTTATTTTTTTAAAGAGTGTAGAAATAATTTTAGAATGAACAGATATTGCTTCATTGAGAAAAAGTAACAGCTGATAAGAGAAATTGCACTGTTGAATTTACTTCTAATTAAAGCTTAGTAAAGTCCAAGAATGGGATCCAAAATGCAAACATGGATGACATCTACATAAACCTAGCCTATGTCAACAAAGAAGCATCAAACAAATGCCTGAGTCATGCTTATCTGTGGAAACAGAAGGATTTATGAAGGCAATTCAGGATTTGGGCATTCCAAGATAAGTTACAGAAGAATTATCTTTAATTGATTTTGTTGATCAATGTGGTTTATACAAGGAAATAGTAGGAATTATGTAAAACATCACTGCAGGCTACAAACATTTAACACAAATTGTGGCTGGTGAAAGATGAAAAACTGAGGAAACAAAAGTTTGAGTTTCCAAGCATATAGACATATCAAGTAATGCATGTCAATTGCTGAGCAAATTGGAACCAGTTATCTTTCTCAGCTTTGGCACTGGAGAGAGGTGCCAAATACAGGTGGAGAGAGACTTTTATATTACATTAAAACAACTAATTAAAAAACCAATTAATTAAAAGGAAACAATTAATTAGGATACATCATTAGGTAATCTTATTTTTTAGTTGGAGGAAAGATTAGCAATTTTCCAAATTCGGAAGAGGAGAGTAAAGAAGACAATTTTCTGAAATCAGAAAAAGAGGTATTCTACTCCCCCCAAGTATTATACCCAATCAAAGGAATATGAGAAGAAAAGAGAGAAGGAGAGGGGGGAGGAGAGAGACAGAGAGACAGAGAGACAGAGAGAGGGAGCGCCAGAAAGGGAGAGAGAGGGGGGAAAAAAGAGAAAAATTGAGAGGGGGAGAGAGAGAGAAGGAGAGAGAAAGGAAGAGAGAGAGAGGGAGAAAGAGAGGGAGGAGCCAGACAGACAGAGAGGGAGATAGACAAAGACAGAGAGAAAGAGATGGAGAGGGGGGGAGAGAGAGAGAGAGAGAGAGAGAGAGAGAGAGAGAGAGAGAGAAAGGGAGAAAGAAATGAAGATGGGGAGAAATATTAAAAAACAGTTTTTAATGGTGCAATGATACATAGCACTCAGAAGTCTGATTTCTAAAGCTCTTTAGTACTTTTAGATTTACTTTTGATATTTAAAAGTCACCAATTATGTAACTTAAAGCCCAAACAATCATCCAACCCACTCTTTATTGCAAAACCAATGGACACAAATCTAATACCAAAAGTATTTAATGAAGATATAAATTAAAATAAATAATGAGGAAGAGAATGAGGGAGTGAAGGCATTCTTTGCATAAATAAATGTCTGAGGGCAGGAGTAGAACCAACAAGGTAGAGTAAAGGGAAGGAACTCACCTGAACTCTCCCCACCAGCCACTTCAAATACCTTTAAATAATTACTCTAAACAAATTCTAGAGTGTACCCACTAAAGATTGAGTGATTTTCTAGGCCAAGAGTACTTAGAAGGTTAGCAGGAAAGATCTTTAGTGCCAGGGTGAGAGAGGAGTATAGTCCAGAGCAGAATGCACCAGTGAAGACCAGACTTTAGCAAACCAGGACCAGGTCTCAGGGCAACTGAATCAGTGGTAGCAGTTTCCAGCCCTCTTAGCCCACAGATGGTAAAGGGATTTGGAGGGAAAGAAGTTTTACAGAGATTTACAGTGTCTATAATTAGATCTGAGTCATAGTTCTGGGTCCTGGTCCCAGTACAAGAAGGAGTACAAATACCACAAAATTTGTATCTGCAGAGGAATAAGACCCCTGGTCACAGTTCAAGAGTTAGAAAGAGTGTTGGTGATCATTCACAAACCAGTACACAGTACAGGAGAGTAGTAAGAATAACTCTCCCTAGATCACACTGCTTTGGAAGAGTCAAAAACTTCTAAGTCTCCAGAATTACTTCTGAAAACAACTGCACAAAAACCCTGAGACTTAGGGCATTGCCCTCTCCACTTGAGAAGCAAAGTTTTAGCAAAGAGTTAAAAGTCAAGAAATAGACTGGAAAATGAGCAAACAACAGAAAAAAATTCTTACCATAGAAAATTACTATGATGACAAGGAAGATCAAAATACACACTCAGACAACAAAGTCAAAATTCCTGCATTCAAAGTCTCAAAGGAAAATATGAATTAGTCTCAGGTCATGGAAGAACTAAAGATTTTAAAAATCATGCAAAAGAGGTAGGGGGAAAATTGAGAAGAGAAATGAGAGTGGTACAAGAAAATCATGGGAAAAAAAAGACATCTTGGTAAAGGAGACACAAAAAATACTGCAGAAAATAACATCTAAGAAAAACGGAAGAGGCCAAATGATAAAAGGCACATGAGGTCCAATGGGGAAAAAAAGAATGCTTTGAAAAGCAGAATTGACCAAATGGAAAAAGATACAAAAATTCACTGAAGAGAACTCCTAAAAAATAGGATTCACCAAATAGTAAAGAAGGTACAAAAGCTCATTGAAGAAAATAATTCCTTAAAAATTCAAATTGGGCACATTGAAGCTAATGACTTTATGAGACATCAAGAAACAAACAAAATCAAAAGGATGAAAATAAATAGAAGAAAATGTGAAATATCTCATTGAAAAATAATTGATCTAGAAAATAGATCCAGAAGAGATAATTTAAGAATTATTAGACTACCTGAAAACCATGATCAATAAAAGAGCCTAGACATCATCTTTCAAGAAATTAACATGTCCTGATAGTCTAGAAACAGAGAATAAAGTAGAAATTGAAAGACCTCTTGAAAGACATCCCAAAATGAAAACTTCCAAGCATATTTAGCCAAATAGATAGTCTTTGAAATAGAAGACTTTTAAGCATTCCTGATGAAAAGACTAGAGTTGAATAGAAAGTTGGACTTTCAAATAAAAGATTCAAAAGACACATAAAAAGGTAAAAAGGAAAGAGAAATCATAAAGTGTTGAATAAGCCTAAACTGTTTATATTCCTCCATGGGAAAATGATATTTATAACTCCTAAAAAGTTTCTCTTTATTATGACAATTAGAAGTATACATAGGCAGAAAGCAGAGGTATGAATCAAATGTGATGATATAATTGTTTATATTTCTATATCTATCTAATTAAGGGATGAGAGGCACTGAGAGAAGGGGAAAGAAAAAGGTAGAATAGGATAAATTACCTGACATAAAAGAGGCCTGAAAGAGATTTCACATTGGAGGGAAAAACAAGGAAAGCATGGAGGGAAGCACAAGAACCTTACCTCATCAGAATTGACTCAAAGAGGGAATAATATACATACTTAATTGGGTATAGAAATCTATCTTACCTACAGGAAAGTAGGAGGGAAAGGGAAGGAGAAAAGCCAGGGCCACTGGTAGAAGAGAAAGTAATTTGGGGAAAACAAAACACTTTTGAAAATGGACAGGGTATACAGATATAGAGAGGAGAGAGAGACAGAGAGAGATAGACACAGACAGAAAGGGAGGGAGGGAGAGAGAGAGAGACAGAAAAAGAGACAGACAGACAGACAGAGAAGCAAAAAGAAAACAGGGTGAAGGAAAATACATAGTTGCTCATCATTATTATGAAAAAAATTTATAGTGAGTTTCTCTGATAAAGAACATTTCTTAAACAGAAAACTGAGTCAAATTTATAGAAATTAAAGCCATTCCTTAACTGATAAATGATCAAAGGATACAAACAGGCAATTTTCAGACAAAATGATCAAAGTTATTTATTATTATACCAAAAAATTGCTTTAAATCAATATTGATGAAAAATACAAATTAATACAAACCCGAGTTACTACTTCAATTTTGTCAGATTGATTAATATAATAGAAAAGGGAAATGACAAATATTGGATGGGATGTGGAAAAATTAAAACACTAATGTACTGTGGTGAAGTTATATACTGATTTAACCATTCTGGAGAGCAATTTGGAACTATGTCCAAAGGGCTAAAAAACTAGGCAGACTTTTTGACAAAGCAATAATACCATTACTAGATCTGTATTCCAAACAGAAAAAGAACAAAAAGGAAAGTACCTATATATACAAAAATATTTATAGCAGCTCTTTTAGTGGTGTCAAATAATTGGAAATTGAGGGTCTGTCCATCAATTGGGAAATAGCTGAACAAATTATATATGGTTATGAGGAATATTATTATGCTTTAAAAAAATGATGAACAAGATATTCTCAGAATAACCTGGAAAGACCTTCATGAGCTGATGATACAAAGTGAAATGTACTATCTACAAATAACAGCAATATTAAAAGATGATCTAACTGTGAATGACTTAGCTATTCACAGGAATAAATGATCCAAAACAAGTCTGAAGGACTTATGATGAAAAATTACTTCAATATCTACTGCTTTCAAGCAGTGTACCTCACTTGTCACAGTCATGAAAGATCTACAGTAGGCTATCCAGCTATCTCTTCATCTAGGCCCTTATGATCTTGCAAGTACTATATTTCTAAAGATCTCTAGCCAGAAAGACCAAGCTGAGTGGAGTTTTTGGTAAGCACTAATGTTGGCCAGAATCGAAAAACATTTATTCATTTGTTTCTGAGCCTATGTTGTTACTGAACAGATGGCATAACACCATGTTACCACCTGGGGGGAGTAATGCAAAATGGTCCTTCTAACAAGATCAGTAGGTAACAGGAAACTTCTTTTGCTAAAGAGAAATCACAAATTGAAAATCATGCTTCTGGGTCTTTTTGGTATTAATGCCCATTATAAATAAGTGCCCAAAGACTGAGGCATCCAGTCCAGATTTTGGAACCCTGTCTCCTGTATCAGCCCAGTGGGCTCCCATCTATAAGGGCTTGACTCCTGAGAAATAACATTTTGACTGGTTACTAATGGTTCTATCTGCTATGGGAGCAGAATCTAGGAGTAGGTTTCAGCAGCCATTAAGGCCAGCTGGCTTCCAGGCTCTATGAAGAAAGACTTGAGGGATGGAGTTATATTGAGGACTGGGAATGGATCTAGACAAGTAGTCTTGGATAAAGAGAACAATTCTAGATAATTAAAGACTGTCCATTTTCGATTAAGTCCAATGAAGTAATTTTGCTGATGCCTTCTACTGCATATAGTTCTTGGTGGGTCAAGATAATACCCACCAAGGACATATTTTAAACAACCAGTGTAGAATATTACAAGAATAGCAGGGATTAAAGAGCTGGCCCAGTGCCAATATGAACCCTGGGGTAGTGATGTTATGTTGTGGGAATATGGGACCATATTGATCCCCACAAAGAAAAAAAAGTGTTCCTTGTTTCATCCAAGTGCCATCCCAAATAGCAAAATGGTGCTTTTCCATCTCAAGGCAAGAGGTCTGACCCTGCTAATCAATAGCTTTATGCACCTGAGTAATCTGAAGTCATATGTCCTATAATGACTTTTTCTAGTTGCCATGGCTTTAACATCCTTGTCCTTTCAGAGGGCTCTGTATAAGCCCTCCAAAAAGGCTCCAAACTGTTTCCAAAACAGTTCCAAAAAGGACTCGGCAAAGATCAAGTGACATATTGTTAGGAGATGTTATGCTTTCTAATAGCAATGGGAGGTAAAGTTATTTCTATAAGCTATGGTGGATAAGTATTTACTTGGAAGAAAGGAGATCCCATTGTTTAGTAGATAGAAATTCTGAGGTCCTTCATGGTAATGGAGACCCCTTCTAGAGATGTCTCTCCAAGGCAAAGATTTCAAATTATTCCCCTGATTTTGGCTCTTAGGGAGGGGGAGATTTTAGTGGATAAGCCAGGGAATACTAAGAGAGAACCTCAATATTAATTTAGCTTCAGGACAAGTTGCATGTAAGAGGCTTATGATTTGTTAGCTCTTTTACTACAGAGCATCCTGATGCATAATGAAGAATTGTTGATTATGCTAGAAGTATCACCAACTGATGTAGCTCTAATGTCCCTGGTGCTACTCTGGTTTCTTGACTTCTTGTGAGGGAGATCCACTATGAACTTTAGATATGCAATTTCCCAGCATGTGGGACTAAATCCTTAAGATCTGAATTTCTATTCTTCCAAAGAGGGGAGAAAAATCCCTTAGATTTCTAGTTTTGGAGCTGTCTCTCTTTTTTCCCCCTTTTTTTCTCTGGTGACTCTTTGGGGAAGTAACGGTTATAGTTTTCCCCCCTTCTTTTTCTTTCCCCCTTAGTATTGCCCATGACAGAACCATTATCTAATAAAAGGCCTGAAAAACCTTTAAATAGTTAAAGATCCTCTTTAAGATTTTTAGGGCCAGGATTCCTCACTTCCCCACAACAGGAATTAATTCTTCCTTTCACAATAATGAAGTTCTCACTTCAGCGTCCCTGACGCAGCTTTTTTTTTTTTATCACCCAAGGGCATAAGAAGTCCCAGACAAGTGGAATCAGGACTCTTCCAACTTGATTGATTGATAAAGATCACAAGAGTTGTGATCACTTGTTCTGTTGATCAGATACATTGTCCATTCCAGAATGACTAATTTCACTGTATCTTTGTTGCATATCCTTGCTGTAGTAGGGAAAATAAAGGTCTTTTTGAGAACTGTTCAATGATTTATAAGTTCCTTACTTCATCTCATTATCAAACAGGAACTAATATTGTCCTGGCTTTATACCTTCCTCTAACAATTAGTGTAAGAACTCCAGTAAAGAAATGCTCTCAGGACTAAAAACCATTACATTAAATTCCCAATCCCTATATTTATGCACACATGCATTTTTGATTTCCTTCACAAGCTAATTGTACAATAATTCAGAGTCTGATTCTTTTTGTACAGCAAAATAATGTTTTGGTCATGTATACTTATTGTGTATCTAAGTTATATTTTAATATATTTAACATCTACTGGTCATCCTGCCATCTGGGGGAGGGGATGGGGGGTAAGAGGTGAAAAATTGGAACAAGAGGTTTGGCAATTGTTAATGCTGTAAAGTTACCCATGTATAAATCCTGTAAATAAAAGGCTATTAAATAAAAAAAAAAAAAAAAAAAAAAGAAATGCTCTCAAACACTGTAGATTGGCATAGAGTCCATCCAATTTAAAGACAATTTGGAACCTATCTTCCAAGTCAGTAAACTGCATAACCATAGATTACTACTAAGTCTATTTTTCAAATTTATAGCAGCTATTTTTATAAAAGAAATAACAAACATGGAAACTAAGGGAGTGCCCACAAATTGTGAATTATAAATGTAATGATATACTTTTGTACTGTAAGAAATGATGAAATGGATGATTTTAGTGATATTTGGGATGACCT
Source organism: Sarcophilus harrisii (assembly GCF_902635505.1). Classification (NCBI taxonomy): domain Eukaryota; kingdom Metazoa; phylum Chordata; class Mammalia; order Dasyuromorphia; family Dasyuridae; genus Sarcophilus; species Sarcophilus harrisii. The sequence continues at coordinate 149,203,200 of NC_045431.1, forward strand.
GTATGAACCGGTGTAAAGTGAAGTGATTAAAAACAGGAGAACAATTAATCCAATATCATTATTGTTGTGCCACAGTTCTCTTTTATTATCCTGACTCAGTTTCCCTAAATTGTCCTGCCTCGGTTTTCCTGAATTGTTCTGCCTCGGGTCCTAATTGTTCTGGTCAATCCTGCAACATCACCTCCCCTCCCCCCCAATCATCAGAATATTTGATAAGGATAAAAGATCTTATCATTTACAATATCAGATGCCTCTCCCCAACCCAATCTATCAGAATATCAGATACCTTTCCCATCAGAATATCAGATGCCTCTCCCCATCTCTAGTGACTCTCCCTATTATGTCATTCTTCCTGTCACCCTATAAAGAACCTCTGTACCCCACATTGTTTGCTGGATTCTTGGAGACGATAGTCTCACTCAGCCCTGGGACCAAACCATGGATCCATTTGGTTGCAGTAAATCTCTCCCTTTTAAATAAAATATTAATAACTCTCTAATCTCTATCTTGTCTCAGTTTCTCCAGCATTACATTATAAAGAAAAACAATTTTGAAAAATTAAGAATTCTAAAACAAAAAAAAATTAAGAATTCTGATCAATGCAATGAGAAAATAGTTCTTAAGGATTAGTGATAAAACATACTTATCCAAATCTTGACAGAATGGTGATGGATTCAGGATCCATTCTAATTCAGACATAGAGAATGTGGGAATTTGTTTTGCTTGACTATGTATATGAAATTGAGATCTGGTACCTGGGTAGAGTGCTGCTAATAGTATTTTCTTATGTGGAGAAGTTGGGGAGTGTGATTCCAAAAGAGTCTGATGAGGTACCACTTTTTCTTTGACTTTAGCATTCCTGGGGGAGGTTGGTAACTCCTTCCCTCATGGCAACTTGTAAAGGGATGGAGCCTACAATCTTGTGAGCTCAAAAGGTCTAGAGGGCACCTTGGCATCCTGGTATTCCAGAATTGAGATCTGTACCCAGTAGAGCACTCAGTGGTGTCAGGGGAGCAAGGAATTCTCTTTGGGAGTGACCTTAAGGATTCAGGCTAGTGTAGCTGAGACAAGGACTCATAAGGCATTGATTCCACCTTTAGATTTAAACTTAGTGGGACTGATTCTATGTAAAGGCTGAGCAAAACTGAGCCTACTATTCCCAGAGACTAAGATGGCTCAAGGAAGAGTATGACCCTGATGTATGAGGGAAAATGTTATTATATCTTTGATGGAAAAAGTAAATGGTTAAACATAATTAAGGAGTATAGCCAGTAAGGGATTGAGATGATGGCAATAGAGAATTGATATTGCCCAAACCATTAGGTTTACATTAGAACAATGTAGCAGCCTAGTTCTGGGAAAATGAGCCAAAACATGTATACCATATATATTTATCACAAAGAATTTGTTTTTCATTTTTGTGAGATGGGAGTTAGGTTAGTGAGGTGAGATGAGCATAAATATAGAACACTCCTTCCTTTATAAATCAGGATATTTTTTTCCTTGAAAGGGAAACAGATAAAGGTTTCCCAAGGGCTGGATTGACTCAAAAGGCTAAAGAACAGGCTGAGTTTTCTTTGAAGTAAAATTATGGTAACTTTTGATCTTATCAATTTTGATTTCCTGGTCAACTAAGGGACATAAAAGTTTCTTTTTTTTAAGCTTTTTTATTTTCAAAATATATGCATGGATAATTTTTCAACATTGGCCCTTGCATAGCCTTGTGTTTCAAATTTTCCCCTCCTTCCCTCCACCCCCTCCCCTAGATAGCAAGCAATCCAATATATGTTATACATGTTAAAATATGTTAAATCCAACATATTTTTATATAATTCCCTTGTTGCACAAGAAAAATCAGATCAAAAAGGAAAGAAATGAGTAAGAAAATAAGATGCAAGGGAACAACATCAAAAAGAGTAAGAATTCTATGTTGTGGTCCACGCTTAGTTCCCACAATCCTCTCTCTGGGTGGCTCTCTTCATAGCTGAACAATTGGAACTGGCATCAATTATCTCACTGTTGGAACGAGTCACATCCATCAGAATTAATCAGGACATAAAAGTTTCATGCACAGATTTAGGATTCAGAGTCCTTTAGACTTGGTGAAGTCTAGGACTGAAGGAAGTGGTGGGGGAAAGAAGTAAAGGGAGATTTAACCAAGCTAAGTGTTGGAGTATCTTTATTGAATTCTCTTTCTATGTTATAGGTAACTGTTTAACTGTTGAATTAACTACAATTGTTTTGGAGGTATTTTTGCTACAGCATTGAACTTTAACTGAGAGAGTATCTGCCTGAGTTAGGCTTGAATATTGCAAATAGCATAAAACAAAAAAAGAAATGAAATGAAAGAAGCTCATTGAGGTTATTTTTTAATAATAGCTTTTTATTTTTCAAAATATATGCAAAGATAGTTTTCAACATTCACTCTTTCTAAACCTTATGTTCCACATTTTTCTACCTTCCTTTCCACCTCCCTCTTTTCTTAGACATCAAGTAATCCAATATAGGTTAAACATACGCAATTCTTCTAAACATATTTCCACATTGAATGTAATTTTCATTGCATCGTTGTCTGAAAAGGATGCATTTACTATTTCTGCCTTACTGCATTTGAGTTTGAGGTTTTTATGTCCTAATATATGGTAAATTTTTGTATAGGTTCAATGAACTGCTGAAAGAAAGTGTACTTTTCTTTCCCTTTTCTTTTTCCAGAGATCTATCATATCTAACTTTTTCTATATTCTATTTACCTCTTTGACCTTTTTTATTTATTTTTGGTTGATTTATCTAATTCTGAGGTGCAAGATTGAGATCTCCCATATTATGTTTTTATCTATTTCTTCTTGTAGTTTTAATTTCTTTTAAAATTTAGTGCCACCACTTGGGTAATTTTAAATTATTTTTTATTGTCTATGCTACCTTTTTAAAGATATGTGCCCCTTCCATCTCTTTTAACTAGATAATTTTTGCTTTTGCTTGATCTGAGATCAGGATGGCCCTCTTTTTGACTTCACCTGAAGCATAAAGATTCTGTAACCTTTTTACCTTTACTCTGCATATATCTCCCTGCTTCAGGTGTGTTTCCTGTAAACAACATATTGTAGGATTTTGGCTTTTAATTCATTCTGTCAACCGCTTCCTCTTTATGGGGGAGTTTACCCCGTTCACATTTATGGTTACTCAAGAAAAACCTAAAAAGGTAAAAAGAAATCTTGGGAACTATATTTCTGCTGTAAAGATGTATAAAAAATACATGTATACCTTGTTCTAGAAATTAATGAAAAAGGACATTGATGAAAAAGGGAAAGTAGGGGTACTATTCTTTTTTTTTTTTTAAAAGGATCTTTTTGACAGTTAATGGGGTTATATCTCACAAAGGCAAAGGAAACCATTATATCTGAGAGAAAAGAATGGAGGATGAATTAAGTGGATATTTACTGCCATAAAATTGACTTTAAGAGAAAAAATTTAACATAATTTCAATATTGGTGAAAACTTTCCATCTCATTGAAAAGTGAGAAGGAAAAAGTGAAAAGGAAGGAATAAGCTGCAGAAGGGAATACAGAAACTGAGAGGGAAAGGGTAAGATAGGGAGGAATCAAAGTGGGGGAGGGATACTAAAAGGGGAGGGCTGTGAGAAGCAAGTGGGCCCGTTTAATCCTGGGAATGGGGGTAAGGGGAAAGAAGGAAAAAAGAAAATAGGGGGTTAACAAGATGGGGGAAACAGAATTGGAATTTTAACAAAATGGAAGGGTAAACTCCCCCATAAAGAGGAAGTGATTAGCAGAATGGATTAAAAGCCAGAATCCTACAATATTTGTTTACAGTAAACACACCTGAAGCAGGGAGATACATGCAGAATAAAGGTAAAAAGGATGGAAAAATCTCTTGCTTCAGGTGAAGTCAAAAGAGGGGTAGCCATCCTGATCTCAGATCAAGCAAAACAAAAATCCATCTAATTAAAAAGAATAAGGAAGGGACTTATCTTGCTAAAGGGTAATTAAAATAATGAAGCAATATAATATTAAAATATTGCACCAAGTGGTAAATCTAAATTTTAAAGAGAAATTAAAGAGCTGCAAGAAGAAATAGATAGAAAACTATAATAGTGGGAGATCTCAACCTTACTCAAATTAGATAAATCAAATCACAAAAAAATAAGAAAGAAGTCAAAGAGGTAAATAGAATATAGAAAAGTTAGATATGATAGACCTCGAAAACAAAATGGAACAGAAAGGAGTACCTTTTCAGCAGTTCATGGAACCTATACAAAATAGACCAATATTGGGACATAAAAACCTCAAACTCAAATGCGTGGGAAAAATAGTAAACCTTTTCGACCAGATGCAATAAAAACACTCAACAAAAGCCGGGAAAGTAGACCAAAAAAATTTGGAAACTAAATAATTCATATAAAAGAATGATTGGGGAAAAGCAAATATAGACAAAATTAAACTTCACCCAAGAAATACAATAATGAGACATCATATCAAATTGTGGATGCAGCAAAGAGTAATAAAGGGAAATTTCATATCTCAGAGGCTTACTTGCATAAAGGAAAAGAGAATTGGGCTTACAACTAAAAAAATGCTAGAAAAGGAACAAATTAAAAACCCATCAAACACTAAACTTGAAATTTAAAAAAAAAAAGGAGAGATCAATAAAAATTGAAAGTAAAAAAAAAAACTATTGAATTAATTAATAAAATAAGAGTTGGTTCTATGAAAAAACCAACAAAATAGACAAATTAGTAAATCTGATTAAAAAAAGGAAAGGGAAAATCAAATTGTTAGTCTTAAATGAAAAGGAGAATCGCCACTAATGAAGAGGAAATTAGAGAATAATTAGTAATTACTTTGCCCAACTTTATGGTTTGAAACTTAAATGAAATGGGAAAATACCTTAAAAAATAGCTTGCCCAGATTAAAGAGGAAGAAGTAAATATCCTAAACAGTCCCATCTTAGAAAAAAATAGAAAAGCTATTAACCAACTCCCTAAGAAAAAACCCGGACCAGATGGTTTACATTGAATTCACCAAACATTTAAAGAACAATTAACCCCAATGCTATATAAACATTTGAAAAAAGGGACTGAAGGGTCCCCAAACCCTTTTATGGACATGGTACTGATACCTAAACCAGGTATGAAACAGAGAAAGAAATTATAACCAATCTTCTAATGAATATCGATTAAAATCTTTAAAATATTAGCAAAAAGATTAAGAAAATGATCCCGGGATAATACACTATGATCAAGTAGGTTTATACCAGGAATGGGGTTTGGTTCAATATTAGAAAACTTTGCATAATTGACTATATCAATAAGCAAACAACAAAACCATATGATCATCTCAATAGATGCAGAAAAGCATTTGATAAAATCCAACATCCATTCCTAATAAAAACATTGGAATGGAATAAATGGATTTTTCTTAAATAGTCGGAGCATTATTTAAAACCATCAGTAAGCATCCTATGCAATGGGAAAACTGGAATCTTTTCCAGTAAGATCTGGGGAAGAAGGTTACTTACCTTATTATTCAATATTGTATTAGAAACACTAGCCCTAAAATAAAGAGTCGAGAAAAGAAAAGAAATCAGAATAGGCATGAGGGAAACCAAACTATACTCTTTTGCAGATGATATGAGGTATAGAGAACCCCAGGATTCTGAAAAAGCTATTGAAATAATCCATAACTTTAGCAAAGTTGCAGGTTATAAAATAAACCCAAAATCCCGATTTTTATACATCACCAAAAAATCAAAGCAAGAGATACAAAGAAAATTTCATCAGAATAACTGGACAGATAAAATATTTGGGAATCTATCTACCAAAGGAAAGTCAGGAATTATATGAGCTAAATTACAAAAACTTTCCACACAAATAAAGTCAGAACATTTATGGTTAAAATTACTAATCTTATTTTGCCATCTTGTTAACCCCCTTATTTATGCTTTTTCTCCCTTCCAGTATTAAACTTTGAGACCATTGCTTCTCACAGCTTCCCCCCAATCCTCTCCCCTTAGGTTCCTCCTCTGTCTTACCCCTTTCCCTCACAGTTTTGTATTCCCTTCTCTAAGCTTATTCCTTCCCTTTTCCTTTTTCCCCTTCTCACTTTTCAATGAGGTGGGGGAAGTTTCCAAATAAATTAAATTGTCTAAATTTTTCTCCTTGAATTCTTGGAGAATTTTAATTATATTCATCCCCCCATTTTTTTCCTAGAATAATAGGTTTCCTTGCCCCTTCTGTTTATAGTATCCCTTTACCCTTTTTTCTGGTCAATGTCCTTTCATTAATTTCTAGAATAGGGTATAATGTATTTTTTTTCCTTTACAGCGAAAAAGTTCCCAAGATTTCTTTTTTACCTTTTAGATTTCTTGAGCTATATTTGTAGATCAAACTTTTTGTTGTTTGGTTTTTTTTCAAAATTGGTGAAATTTTTTTTACTGAATGTCCATTTCTTCCCTGAAAAAAGATGTATTCTGGTGTGTTATTTTGGTTGATACGAGTTTTGCCCTTTTGATTTTTTTTTATGGATTTTAGGATCCGGGTGATCCTTTTGTGGTTTTCTATATTTGAATTGGGTTTTTTTGCGTTGGGTATTTTTCCTTTTTTGAGGGTTTGGATTGGCCACTATATTTCTTGGTGTTTTTTATTTTAGGGTCCCAATTTTGGGTCATTTTGAACTTTTCAATGTCATTTTACCCTCTGTTTGAGATTTCAGTTCCTTTGATAATTTCCTGGAAAATAGTGTCCAGGCCTTTTTCCACTATTTTTCTGGGGTCCAATAATTTCAGATTGTCTCTCCTAGACCTATTTTCCAGGTCTCTTGTTTTCCCAAGAAGATATTATGTGAAATGAAAATGTGAACATTTTTCTCCATTGTTTGATTTTTTTGGTTTTGCTTGACTGATTCTGGTTGTCTCCTCGAGTCATTTAATTCCATTTGTTCGATTCTAATTTTCAATGAAGTATTTTTTTTCACTCACTTTTTTTATATCTTTTTCTAATTGTTCAAGTGAGTTGTTTTGTTCTATGGAATTTTTTTCCATTTCTCCAATTTTATTTTTTAGAGAGCTATTTTCTGTTTCCAGTTCACTAATCCTATTTTTCAAGGATTTGATTTCTTTATCCATTCTGTTTTTAAGTGAGTGGGATGACTTCTCCAGACTCTCTTGCCAAGTCTCCCTCTCCTTTTCCCAATTTTCTTCTAGCTCTCTTGTGAGAGCCTTTTTAATTTCTTCTATGAGATTCATCTGTGCTGAGGAACAGATGATCTCCTCCTGTGGGGATTCACCTGGAGATAATCTGTTTTTAGTCTCCTCAGGGTTTAGAGTCTGCTCTCGAAAGCTGTCAATCGTTAAGGTCCTTTTCAGTTTTTTGCTCATTTTGTTGGAGAAGAATCAAAGACGAACTAGCAAAGAAAAAAAGAAAAAAAACCTCAAATGGAATCTGCTTTCTTTTTTGGGCTGGGTGGCGTTACCGAGCTTCCTCTACAGACTGTGGGGGCAGCAGCGAGGCACTAGCAGGACTGTGCTGCGCCTGCGCTCTGAGACTCTGAGAGCGTGCTGAGACGCTGTGGGGGAGGGGTGGCCAGGTCTCGCAAAACTCCAGCTATTTGGGCTTGTATTTTTAGCTTCTCTGCTGGGCTACTGACTTGCTGCAAAGTATCCAAGCCTGTAGCAAAGCTCTCCCCTTAGAGACGGCTGAGATCACACCCCACCCCCCTCCGGTCTGCTCGGCTGTGAGCTGCCTGCTGAGCTCTCACTGCTGCTGCCCTCAGCCTGTGCCCGATCTAAAACCATCCCACCCTCGAGCAAAAACAGACCTTTCCTGGCGAATCTCAAGGATGTCTTCTCTTGTACTATTTGTGGTTTTTTTTCAGTCAAGCATTAATTCAGAGGCTTGTAATGAGGTGGATTCTGGGAGAAAATGCGGAGCTTACACAGCTGTGTGCCTCCTTGCTGCCATCTTGGTCGGAAGTCACCTATTTCCACATTTATCATGTTGCACACCAAAAAAATCATATCAAAAAGGGGAAAATTTTAGGGGAAAAAACAAGCAAGCAAACAACAACAGCCAAAATGAAAATACTATGTTGTGCTCCACATTCAGTCCCCACAGTCCTCTCTCTGGATGTAAATGGCTCTCTCCATCACAAGTCTATTAGAATTTGCCTAGATCACTTCATTGTTTAAAGGCAAGTCCATCATAGTTGATCATCACATAATTTTGTTGCTGTGTACAATGTTCTCTTGGTTCTATTCATTTCACTTAGTATCAATTCATGTAAGTCTCTCTGAAATCATCCTGCTAATCATTTCTTATAGAACAGTAATATTCCATTACATTCATATACCAGAACTTATTTAGCCATTGGGTATCCACTCAGTTTTTATTTCCTTGCCACTACAAAAAGGGCTGCTATACATTTTACACATGTGGGTCTTTTTTTTTTTATGATCTCTTTGAGATACAGACCCAGTAGAGACACTGCTGTATTAAAAGGTATGCACAGTTTAAAAGCTCTTTGGGATAGTTCGAAATTGCTCATTGAGATTTTTTTTTTTTTTTTTTATAATGGAGAGGAGAGAAAAGAAAAAAATCCAGAAAGAAGCAGAGACAAGCAGGAAAGCTTTGAAAGCTATTGTTTTATTGTTCAGTCCTGTCTGACTCTTTGTGATCTACTATGGATGTTTTGTTTTGTTTTGTTTTTGGCAAAGATACTAGAATGTTTGCCATTTCTTTCTCTAGTAAATCAAGGCAAGCAGAACTTAAGGCCCAGGGTTACATAGTTAATGACTTTTTATGATCACATTTAAACTCAGGTCTTTCCTGACTACAGGCCTAGCTGAAAGTTTGAAATCGATAAGTTGAATTTATTATACACCTAAAAGAAAGCAAGCTATACATAATAGAGACTTATAGTTTAATCACATTTAAACTCAGGTCTTTCCTGATTACAGGCCTAGTACTCTCGCTAATTCACTAAGCTACCTAGCTGAAAGTTTGAAATCTATAAGTTGAATTTATTATACACCTAAAAGAAAGCAAGCTATACATAATAGAGACTTATAGTTTAATTTGTACAATTATCCTTTAAATAAATAAGAAACTATTATTTATTCTGCTCATTTTTTAGTATTTTTAAAATTTGGAATAAAAATATTTCAAAATAAGATTAAAAATTAGTTCCTGTTGCTCTCTTCCAAAATAAAATGACAGTTATTGAATTTGTCAGATTGTTGAAACAAAAAAAGACAAACTGAACACTGATTTTATAAACAAGTAGAGTGGGAATATTTAATATCTTTCAGGAATAAATAGTTTTTGAGATTTTGATTTGTCAATTAAAACCTTGAATTCTCTTCAATGACCTTCATTAATCAGCTCGTCAAATTATAAGTAGGAAACACAATCTGATAAATCTGACAGACCATGATAGAGAATATTTAGATAATGGAACAAAAGGCAACAATTCAACTGTTGGATTCTTATGCCTAAAATAACCCAAAGGATTTGGTTGCTTGTTGTCCTTTGTGTTTTATAGAGGACCAAAACAACACCATAATGTTGGGATCAACGTACAGTGTGTTCAACTATGGCTGATCAGACCAATATGAGCTTGGAAGTCTCCACCACACTCAGGCACAAAATGAAAACCCACAAACATTTGAACTAGAGATGTCTCCAAATCTGCACATCTCATCATTTCTTTGAGCCACTGCAATTCTGCTTTGCTCATAGGGCACAGTACCTACTTTTATGTAAACATCCAGGCTAGGTGTTACTATGCTATTGTCTCTCATTTCTCACAGTTGATTCCAAAAGTCTTTAAGAGAGAACTTGAGAGTTGATTTTTTTTTTACACATTTGCTTTGTGTGAGTTCTCCATAAATATCTTTTAGGCAAATATATGTTTAACATTTGAATAATGTGGCCAGTTCCCTGGGGGTTGGACTCTGAAGTAGAGCTGAAGTATCTGGCAATTCAACTTGAGAAAGAACCTCAGTATCTTATCTTGCCAGGGGATCTTTAGAATTTTCCTAAAACAATTCAAATATTAGCATTTCATTTTCCTGGCCTGGAGCTGGTGGATTAGCCAGATTTCATAGTATACAGCAATGAAGTCAGCACAACAGTTCTATAGACTTTCAGTTTGGTAGGCAGTCTAATACCTCTTCTTTCCCACGTTTTTCTTCAAAGCTTTCCAAATACTGAGCTAGCTCTGTCAATGCATGTATCAACCTCATCATCTTTGTGTACTTCTCTGGAAAATATACTGTCTCAGGAGGACCTGAGTTCAAATTTGGCCTTCAAACATTTAATATTTCCTAGCTGTGTGACCCTGGGCCAGTCACTTAACCCCAATTGCCTCAGGAAAAAAAAAAAGAAGAAAAAGAAAAAAAGAAAAGAAAATATACTGTCAACTTATCAACAGCATTTAAAATTTCTCCATTTGTAACCAATGGCTGCATGTAAAGATGGGTGGTGGAGAACCTCTACTCTTGGAGTTAATTGTCAGGCCTAAATGAGCAAATGTGGCACAGAATCGATCCAAATTCTTACGTCTCATTCTCAGAGACTACATTGAATACGCAATAATCTGTAAACAAAACACTCTCCTACTTTTGGTCTAGATGTATATAGCCTTTTCAAATTAAACAATCTGCTGTCAGTACAGTACCATTTTCATCCTTATTAAAGATGTCTGACAATATTGCTTATTGTTATTAAAAATAACCATGCTAAAAAGTATGGAAATGGGCACACAGTCCTCCTTCACTTCATTCGTGATTGGGAAAGTGCAAGAGCATTGTACATTATCCATATTTTGTGCAAACATGCCACCAAGAAACTGGAGTATAATAGTGATGAATTTTTCTAGGCAATCATATTTGGATGTAATTGGGAATTTTAATTAGTATTAAATTTATTTAATATTTAATTTAAATGATTAAATTTAATTTAATATTTAAATTATTTATTTACTGTTAATTAGTCAATTAATTATGAGCTTCCACAAATCCTCACGACTGTCAATGTCAAAGACTTTGGTCAGATTGATAAAGTTGTGTATAGACTTCTGCTCTTATGTACCCACATGATTCCCGTGTGGGGTGTGTGTGTGTGTGTGTGTGTGTGTACTTATATAAGCTTTTTTCTGCAAAATATGAAGCAAGATTCTCCATATATAGGTTTTATCCATTTCTTTCACATTATCTATCCTAAATAGTGTTCGTACATATGTGTTTGCTTGTTACCTCCTGGTCCCTTTCTTTGTATCCTCAGCACTCAATACTCGGCCCATACAGATAGCTAATAAATGCTTAGTGACTGACTGTCTTTGCTCACTTTATGTGGTTTGCTCTCAGGGTATCTCTGCTTAGCCCACTACTGTACCACGAAGAGCTCAGTTGGCCCTGAGTCTTTGGCTCGGCAGCATGACTAGCACTAGAAATCTGGGCTTAGCCGAACCATTTATATTCTCTGACACCAAATTTGTTCTAGCAGTTTTCTCTATGTTTTATCACATCATACCATCTTGGTGGGACCAGGTGTCTTAAGATAATGGGAGGCCTCTCTTTGTGATAGAACCAGCCCTGCAGGCTTCATTTCTTTGACCTGCAAGGTGATTGTGGAATGCTGCAAGGGAGAAAGAAATTGATTTTCCCAAACTTAACAGTATTCGGGTTAATATATTTTTTCTACATCTGCTCTAAATGTCCTTCCTCTGCTACACCTAAGTAAGCTCCTTTTGCTAAATGTTATGTAAGCCCATTGGTATGGGACTATCATTGGTGGAAATGAGAACCATGTTCTTTTGGGACTCTTCAGGAAGTCTTGGACGTCACTCTGACTCGCAGAAGGCTGCGGTGTGATAAGTTGGGGGACAGAGATATGGTGGAGACTGCCAGATCCACTCATGTCTAAGTTCTTTTTTTCTCGGCAATCTGAAGTGGGTTATCCTCTTCCATCTTCCCTCTTAAAACTGGAAACCAGGAGCGATTAGATATTCAAAAAGGAGTTGAAGGGGGACTGCCTTTGAAGAGTCCCAAAGGGAACTGGCTATTATCTGAAGCTTTCTCTCCTCTTGCCAACTCCACTCTGCCTTTGCAGTGAAAAATTCATGAAAATAAATGGGGCAGGGTCTCCATCTCCACCACAAAGGGGGGGCACTACAAGAATGCCAACAATCTTGTTTTATTCAAATTCTATGTCCAAACCCAGCATGGGTGGGATGTCTTGATTGTTTGGAAAGTCCTCCAACTTATTTTTGTACCTCTGGACACCTTCTCTTGCTCAACATGACCATCTTATGACAACATAGTCCTTGGATATAACTCTTGCCTTGCCTATATACATTTTTGGCCCTCAAAATCAGGATCTATCAAACAATGTGAATGTTTGCATATTTGGGTATCATACTCTATGAATGCAGTCTTGGGAACCAGGGGCTTCTTAATGAGAAAGATCTGAAGTCCACTTGATTAGAGAGGATCGTGGACCTTTTAATAAAGTGCCATTGTCTCAGAGTTCTGCCTCGTTTTTTTTTTTTTTTTCTTGTAGGCTAGACAATTTTAAACTTCACATTATAAGAAAAAAAATAGATGTTATTCATCTTTACAGATTGTCTAAGGTTACAGACTATAGATCCTTCTTCAGCTAAGCAAGCCTCAAGCAATGTCCCTATAATCAATACTGACAAAAACTTTTCCTTTCTAGTGTTTCTTCCAGCAGTTTACTGTCTGGATTACCATGGAAAAACTCCAGGGAATAGAAGTTTTATTAAGCAACTATTTCATGCAAAGTACTATTCAACCTCACTTTTTAAAAAGTTAATTTTAAACATCTGATTTTTATATCATCTTCATTTCCAAATATGTTCACCCACTCCTACCTATGAGATAAATAAAGAATTAAAAAGAAAGAAAAGCAGTTCAGCAAAATTAACCAAAACCACCAGCCCAGTTGGACATTATATGTAGTGTTCAGAGTCCTTCACTTCCATAAAGAAAGAGAGGTCCATCCTCATATCTTTTCTTCAAGGACAAGCTTAATTATTTCAATTCAGAGTATTCAGTTTTGACATTTTTTAGTTGTTCTTTCCACAAGTAGCATTGAAGTTATTGTATATATTGTTTCCTGAATCTGCTTTCTCCATTTTGTGTTAGTTTTTATGAGTCTCTGTGCTTCTGTTTATTCTTCCTATTCATCATTTTCATTCTGCAGTAATATTCTATTACATTCAGGTACTGCAACATGTATTTAGCTATTCCCAACTGATGAGCATGTATTGTTTCCAATTCTTTGTTATTATCTAAAATGCTATTATATTTTGGTGTATATGTGATAATTATCTTATATACCTCCTATGAGCTTGTTGCTAGGATCTAGATCTATAACCAAGAGTGTGATTGTTTAGTAAAATCTTCTTAGTAAAATCCCAAATTGCTTTTCAGAATAGTTTTGTCCATTTTCATTTCATTAGTTTTTGTTGAAGTTCTTTCTCAACCTCCCTCTTTCCACTCTATCCCCAATAATTATGTGACATAGAACAGCTTATTTCTTCAACCAGGACTAGTTTCCTCATTTGTACATCTGGAACAGGACTTTCAGTGTTTATCTCAAGCAGTAGCGTTAGGAAAGAATTGTGTAAATGCCAAAAGTGCTCTATAGGAATACTTCATTGGGAGAGAAGTTGGATAAAATTTCTAAACCCCCTTCTTTATTAAAACATGAGTTAAAATATCTTGATTAAAGTAGAACACTATACAAACCATTCCATTTGATGTTCTCAAAAATACCATTCCATTAGCCTTGATCCTTATACCTAGAATGTGTATATTAATGCCTTCCTTTTTATCCAGTTCAAAGATCAATTAAAATGCATTCTACAAGAGTTTTTTTTAACACAGTAGTTGCTAGTACTATACCATCACCAAATTACCTTGAATTTATTTTGTTATACACTCATGTATTATTTTCTGGGATTGAGTGTAAACTCCTTGAAGAGAGGGACTATTCCTACTGCCACTTATGGTGTGGTCTTGGATAAGTGGCTTAACTTCCCTGGGCCATTGTAAAAAGAGGCAGTTGGACTGGAAAACCTCAAAAGTCTCTTCTCTGTGTATAACTATGATTTTTGTCCTTGTATGTTTTGTGACTGGCACATAGTAAGTGCCTAGTAAATGCTTGATGAAAATATTTGTTGGGTATTAATTTAACCTTTCAACAAACATTTTCATAACACTGTGTTCAACAGAGGCTGGATAGGAAGGACTGGATAAAGCTGACCTTGAAGTCATGCAATCCATGCCTCTGGCTGTGATTATGGGCAGATGATTGAACCTTCACATCATCAGTTTTCTCATTCATAAACTGAGTACTGGGAAGGGGCATGCCAATTCACTAGCCTCTCTAAACTCTTCTGGATCCAAATTTAAGATCCTATAAACTCTCAGTTCTTCAGGCAACTTTCTTAATACTAGGTTGTTAATTTAAGACTTCTTTCTCTCCAAATTTAACAACGACCTAATTGCCAAATCTAATGGCTTTTTTTTTTAAGTCCTCTTCCCTCTTGAGCTTTAACAGTTGATAATCCTTTGAGATTTTCTTCTAAGTTTTTGGGTTTTTTTGTAGTTTTTGACACTGCCCTCTCTTAGTTTATACAAATATTTTAGGGCCATTGATTCAGCTCCCATGGTTTCCCACATGTATCATCTCTATGAAGATGATTCAATCAACACCATCCTCTCTCTTGACCATATTTGCTTAATGAAGACTTTGAATGGATGTTTTAAAATCAACATGCCCTAAATTGAACTCAATTCCTGACCCCCTGTACTAAGTTCACAACCTAAATGGCAGCCTCCATTCTTCTCTCTTAATCCCTATAACTAGCCTATTGTCAAGTCTTGTTCATTCTACTTTTATAACATCTTTCACATGTCCTCTTTGTTCTTTTAACATTGCCACAACACTCCTACATACTAGGACCACTGCAAAGCCTTCTGGACAGTCTCCTTAACCTTGCCTCATCCCTCACCATTCCAATCCAAATTTTGTTCAGTTGTAAAAATGTGTTCTCTATTTTTACAAGGAGAGTTTTCAAAATTCATTCTGTAAAATTTTGCATTTCAAATTTTTTCTTTCTTCCTCACATACCTCTTCCCTGTACAATCCTTTTAAACATATTTCCATATTTGTCATGTTGTGTAAGAAAAACAGGCCAAAAAGGAAAAAAAAACCTAAAGAGAAAACATTTAAAAAGTGAAAATACTATGATTTAGTCAACATTCAATCTCCATTTTTTCTCTCTGGATGTGCATCGCATTTTCTATTCCAAGTCTATTAGAATTATCTTGGACCATTGCGTTGCTGAGAAGATCTAAGTCTATCATAGTTGATCATAACATAATCTTGCTGTTAGTGTGAACAAATGCTCTCTTAATTTTGTTCAATTCACTCAGCATTAATTGATCTAAAGTCTTTCTAGGCTTTTCTGAAATCAGCCTATTCATTATTTTTATTTTTAATTTTTAAAGCTTTTTTATTTTTAAAACATATACATGGATAATTTGACAACATTGACCCTTGCATAGCCTTGTGTTTCAGATTTTCTCTTCCTTCCCCTCACCCTGTTCCCCAGATGGCAAGCAATGCAATATATGTTAGACATGTCAAAATATATGTTAAATCCAATATGTACAAACATATTTATACAATTCTACTGCTGCACAAGAAAAATCAGATAAAAAAAAAGTAAATGCTACTCATTATTTCTTATGTAATAATATTCTATTACATTCATATACCATATCTTATTCAATCATTCCCCAATTGATGAGTATCCACTCAATTTCCATTTCTTTGCCATTACTCAAAGAGCTGCTACTTTTTTTTTTTTTTTTTTTGCACATGTTGGGTCCTTTCCCCTCTTTTATCTCTTTGGGATACAGACCCTGTAGGGAGCCTGCAGGTTCAAAGGGTATGCAGTTCTTTTATGTCTTTTTTTTTTTGGGAGGGGGGTAAGGCAACTGGGATTAAGTGACGTGTTCAGGATCACACAGCTATTAAATATTAAGTGCTCTATCCACTGGACCATCTGGCTGCTCTGTATGTAGTTTTATAGCTCTTTGGGCATAGGTCCAAATTGTTCTCCAGAATGGCTGATCAGTTCACAACTCTATCAACAATGCATTAGTGTCCTATTTTTCCCATATCCCCTCCAACATTTATCTTTATCTTTTCCTGTTATCTTATACCACTTTACATCTATTAGATTGGCTCTGTTGTTTTAATTTGCATTTCTCTAATCAACAGTGATTTAGAGTATTTTTTCATAGGACTACGGATGCTTTAATCTCTTCATCTGAAAATTTCCTGTTCATATTCTTTGACCATTTATCAATTAATAATTTATATTCTTATAAATTTGACTCAGTTTTCTATAATTTAGAAATGAAGCCTTTATCTGAAACATTGGTTTTACAAATTGTTTCCTGTTGGAATCCTTACAAAGTGTTAAGTCATTAGAATTGATAGAGACAATAATTATCTAATTTAGCATGGTTCAGTATGATTGATCTGATCTTACAAGGAGATGTTATGGGCCAGAACTTGAAACAAGGTACTAAGTGGAATTGAGGAGACAATATTTATTTTATTTTATTTTATTTTTTTATTTAATAGCCTTTTATTTACAGGTTATATGTATGAGTAACTTTACAGCATTAACAATTGCCAAACCTCTTGTTCCAATTTTTCACCTCTTACCCCCCACTCCCTCCTCCAGATGGCAGGATGACCAGTAGATGTTAAATATATTAAAATATAAATTAGATACACAATAAGTATACATGACCAAACCGTTATTTTGCTGTACAAAAAGAATCAGACTCTGAAATATTGTACAATTAGCTTGTGAAGGAAATCAAAAATGCAGGTGGGCAAATATAGGGATTGGGAATTCAATGTAATGGTTTTTAGTCATCACCCAGAGTTCTTTCTCTGGGCATAGCTGGTTCAGTTCATTACTGCTCCATTGGAAATGATTTGGTTGATTGAGGAGACAATATTTAAATCTAGTTTAGAAATGATTTAATCCTACAACAAATAATGGAAAACAGTGATATAATGATTGGTGTGTACTCATTGTACAGAAGCTCTCAGGGCCAGACACAGAAGCCCAGAAAGAAGCCCACTCTTGGAGGCGGAGTCATATTCATTCCATATTCCACCTTTGTGCTGGCTGGAGACATTTGGAGGGAGCCAGGGGCTGAAGCTCAAGACTTTGAAAGACACATAAAAGATTGGATTTTAACTCCTGGATGTATTTGGGGTGATTATTACTCTGAACTGAAACTAAGGCTGTCTCCAGAAAACCTCCCCAAGAAACTTGCTCCCAGAGAACCATCATATATATTCTAAAAAAGAAAAGAATACCACAGTTTTCCAACTTTCTGTTTCCTTTCTAATCAAAATTATCCATTTAGCATTTCATAATGTTCTCTAGTTCTTTAGCCATAAATTCCTCTCTTCTCCATAGATCTGACAGGTAGACCATCCCTTGCTCTCCTAATTTGCTATAGATTTCATCCTTTATGTCTAAACATTAACTCATTTTTGATCTTATTTTGGTATAGGGTGTGAGATATTAACCTATGCCTAGTTTCTGCCATATTTTCCAATTTTTCCAGCCATTTTATCAGAAGCTGGAATCTTTGGGTTTATCCAGTAGTAGTCATTGATTCTAAATCTTGTCTAACTAAACTATTCCACAGATCTACTACTCTATTTCTTAGCCAGTTCCAAATAGTTTTGATAACCGCTGCTTCATAATATAGTTTTAGGTCTGGTAAGACTAGCACCTTCTTTTGCATTTTATTTTTTCATTAAGCCCCTTGATAATCTTGACTTTTGTAATTATCTTTTCTAGCTCTAAAAAATAATTTTTGGCAGTCCGATTGGTATGGGCTGAATAATTTAGGTAGAATTATTTTATTAGCTTGGGTTACCTGTGAATAATTGACATTTTCCCAATTGTTTGGATCTGACTTTGTGTGAAAAGTATTTTATAATAATTATATTTATATAATTCCTCGGTTTGTCTTGTAGGGAGACTCCCAAATATTTTATATTGTCTACAGTTATTTTAAAATGAGATTTTTTTCTGTTCTTGTCTCTTGGCTTCGCTGGTAACAGAAATACTGATGATTTATGAGAGTTTATTATTTTCTACCTTGCAACTTTGCTAAAGTTATTGTTTCAATAGTTTAGTTGATTCTCTAAATATGCCATTAACTACAAAGAATAATAGTCGTTTCCTTATTGCCTACTCTAATTCATAATGTACTCTTAAAACACGATTTTGACTTGCTCCTTTTACTCCTTTTAAGCTCCAGTGGTTCCCTGTCACCCAGAAGAAATATCTAAAAATCTCCTTTGGCTTTTTAAAGACCTTCCTATCTTTTCAGTTGTCACTCAGTAACCCGGCCTCGTAGCTTAACACCGGGCATTCCATGTTTAGGATGTCAACACTTTTCTCCTTCAATTGCCCTCCTTCCTTTCTACCTCGTAGAGGCTTCCTCTAAATTTCAGCTCAAATACCAACTTAGATAACAAGCCTTTCTAGATCCCACTTAGCATGTAATACGTCTTCCCTTTGATGATCTCCAATTTATCTTATGTGTATTCCTCCCTCCACAAAGGTATTTGCACGTTGTCTTGCACTTCATCCCCATTAAAGTGTGCTAATAGAAGGGCAAGGATGTTTTATGTCTGTCTTTGCATCTCCAGAGCATATGGAAGGCGCTTGATAAACGATTGATTTGACTTGACTTGATTGTCGGAAAACATTACGATTGATTAAATCGCAAGCGCCCGAGCTGCACCGTGGAAAGAGCGGTTGCATGCTCCTGCACCAGCTGTGTGGTCCCTAACAAATCACAACTCCAATTTGCCGTAATTCCGAGGAGAAGGAAACAGCAAACCACAGCGGAATGCAAAGAAACCCCCATAGGCGTTGTGGTCGGCGGGGTCACGAAAGGTCGCACAAACAAAAAGGTTAAATCATGCCCGTCTCTCCCAGACCCACCCCCCAGCCTTTCGTGGCCGCAAACCCCGAGAAGCCGCCCCCCCCCCCCCCAGAAGCGGCCGAAGGGTGGCCCGGAGCTCGGCCCCTGGCTTCCAGGGTGTGGCCCCGCGAAAGCCGAGGCCCTCCTGCTGCTCAGGGCGCCTCCTCGGCCCGCAGCCTGCCCTCCCCAGCTTTGCGACCCGTCCTCCGCCCTTAGCAGGACGTGCAGCTTTAGTGCGGGCCTCCTCCCCGCCCTGTATCCCCCGCGGCGCCGCTTCCTCCTCCAACTCCTCCTCCTTCTCAACTCCTCCTGCTCCCGCCACTCGGACTCCTCTTTCAGTCGCGACGGGATAACGGTGAGTAAGGAGGGACTCTTCTCCGGTTGGGGCTCGTGGCTGAGATTACTACTCCTACCTCTTTTTAGCCCCTCGCATCCTCCCGGGCAACTTGGAGCTACTCTTGCAAAAGGCACCTTCTTAGTAAAAGAAAAAAGGAAAACCGGGGAAGAGGCGCCAACGGCGGGGGATGGGGCCGGGGGCGCCGGAGCTGGGACTGGGAAGCCTGGGCTGCTGCTGCCTCTGGTCGCTCTCGCAGCCCTTGCCCGCACACGTGGGCTTTGCAAACATCAATTTAATTACCACCGCCTACAGGAAGAGCCTTTTATCTGGGCTTAGAGTTTGTAATTACCCAGGGAAAGAAGAGGAAGGCTGAGTCTGGAAAATGGAAAAACTTGCGTGTGATTTTTTTTTTTTCTTAACCTAAGTGGTGATACTTGCCCTCAAACTCTAATCTAAAATGAAAACAAATAATGTTTAGTTTCGTGTAGGACATTTCCCCAAATATAGTGGTGTTGGACGCCGATTGGGAAAAATATTTTCCAAAACTCTCACAATTATTTTTTCCCCTAAATTAGCCGCTTTTATGTGAAAATCAGAATCCCCTTAAATGCATGTTCTTTTTGCTTCTTAAGAGTCCCTTCAAAGCTCAGCTCAAGTGCCAACTCCTATTGGACTTGTGTACTTATTATCTTCCCTTAGAATAATACAAGCTCCGTGAGGGGAGGGCCATATCATTTTTGCTTTCCATCTCCGCACCTAGCAGAGTACCTTATATAAAATAGGTTATTTTATTAACAGCAATCTACCTTTTGCATCCAGAACCAAATCTAAGAATTTTAAAAATTATTGAATTTCAGCTAAGTAGAATGTGATTGAGAATGTAAATATTGATCTGTTTTTTAAGTCAAGTGAATCCACAACAAGACTATAATATACAATCATGTTGGGATATATAAATTATATATGGAAGGATAGTATTTGGAAAATGGGAGCATTGGGGTATGGGGAGTGGCCAGAAGGAAGAAAATCTAATAATGGCTAAAATTATTTAGCAAAGTACAGTTCTCAGAACCCCATTTGATGACATTAATTAGAATCATAATAATGGCTGAGGCATAAGGGTTTGGAGCGTTTGTGATTTGCAATTAGGACTGTTTATTCTTTTCCAGCACTTAATGTACTGAAGGCACTCTGATGTCTACTTGCTGCAAAAATGGGGGAAAGACAGATTTGGCTACAGTATTTAAATTTCAGCATTCTAGCTTGCTACCTTCTTGGTCATTAGAGCCAAATGTTACTGGTTTTTCTGTTCCTTATTATAACATGGCCTTGGTAGCAGGATTAGAAGAAGATTCAAAAGAATTTTAAAAAGTTAGGGGGGGAAAAAAAAACTTTATTTACTGGGAGACTGGTGTGTTTCTACACTAACTCTTAAGACACCTTAGGCAATGTACCATCTTTTATGCATAAGACTAAAATTTAAAAGACAATCTATTTTCCTTTCTGTTACCTGCTGGGAGGAAGGAAGGAGAAGGAAGAAAGCATTTTTTTTCCCCCACTTCTACTGCTTCCTCTTCTAAAACCACCTTTTTAATAAATCTGGGTCATTTTGGGGAAGGATAAAACTATAATTAGAATAAAAGTGAAGGGGGAAAATCACTTTGAATATAATTTGAATTTGAAGGGAAATAATTTCTTTAAAGACCTTATTAACTCATCTATATCTTAAAGATAAGATTTGTTGGGGGATGGAATTGGGAAACTGGTACTTAAGTATGAAAGTAACTGGCTCTACATTAAAGGGGGGGGGTCTGTTGTAAAAAAGAATTTCAGATTCAGATTGTATCCTCTCCAGCTCCCATGTGCAAGAATTCTCTGCCCAATAGGTGATCATCCAATTTTTCTTGAAGATCTAGAGTGAGAGTAAACTTATTGCCCCAAATCACCTAATTCTCCCCTTATGGCCAGTTTTAATTGTTGCTACAGGTAGGTCTTGATTAGTTGAATAATGAATTCCCTGAAATATATTTGAGTTGGTACTATTTGAAGTTATAATTATGTGAAATATTGTAATTGGTTATACTCAATATAAATGTGTAATGTAAATTCAGATAATGTGTCCTCTTTAAGGGATTCATTACTTGTCCTAATTAGGACCTCTTTTTTTTTTTTTTTTTTTGTACTAATGTAGCTTAAATTTAAGTTTACTTTGTCATTTTTACCTCTTGTTTCTAGTTCTTCCGTCTGGGACCAAGCTGAACAAGTCTTTGAATACAATTGTCATGTCTTCTGTGTTGTGGTAGGCAAAATGACCTTATCCCTTCCTTTATACTTGTTACGCCAGTGTTTTGTTTTGTTTTGTTTTTAAGATATTGAAGTCCATTGTCTAGATTCTGGACCCAGGCTCTAAATGCTTTCACATTACTTGCTTGTTGACTGCATATAATAAGATCTACAAACTCATTCTGATATTTGGCTGCTGAAAAATGATGAGCAATTCAGGCAAAGGAAGCTTTGCCAAGCTGATTTAACTTGAGGTTTCCTCAGTGCTCATCCTTCTTATTTTTAAATATTCTTCTCCAGCTATGGCTAAATAAATTGTAAATTTCTTTTTGAAACTGCTGAATGATCATAAGTTTTGTTTTGTTCCAGTATTGGATCTAAAGTACCCAGAAACTGGCTTAAATGAGTTCCCTGCCATACCAGTTTGTAGGATTAGAATTTAATAAACTTGTTTAAGTATTCCAAGAAGATGTGTTGTGATAATCTCTGGAGATGGAGGTTGCTTACTCTGAAGATGGAGATGAGTCTCCCAGGAAAAGACTATTGTGAATATAATGTGTCTGTAAAAATAGCATCTTGAAGATAATTGTAGTATAAATTCTCTTTTATGCCCACTAGCGATTCTTTTAGGTCTGTCCTAATCTTCTGATCTCTTAGATATGAGATAATTTTCCCCATTCTCTTTTATCTTTTTCTTGACTGCCTTTCCCCCCCCTCCCCCCCCCCCACTATCCCAACTTTTGCCTTCCAGGATATTCCTGTACCTTCAGATGCTTTAATGTGGTAGCTGTTAAATCTTGTCTTATCCTGACTGTGGCTCCACAGTATGTGAATTTTTTCCTTTTGGCCGCTTGCACAATTTTTTCCTTGACTCGGGAATTCTCGAATTTGGCTATAATATTCCTGGGAGTTTTCATTTGATGATCTCTTTCTGGTGGTGATTGGTAGATTCTTTCAGTTTCTTAGACATAAGGACAGTTTTTCTTGATAATTTCTTGAATGATGATATGTAGCATCTTTCTTTGAACATGGCTTTCAGTCGTCTAATTCTTAAATCATCTCTCCTTATCTATTTTCCAGGTTAGTTGTTTTTCCAATGTGATCAATTTTTCTTCTATTTTTTCATTTCTTTGGACTTTATTGTTTCTGGATGTCTGGATTCTAGCCTGTAAAGATACTTTTGAAACCTGACTGTCATAATTTGAGAGCTCTCTCTTTATAGTTCATAATTATTTGTATATTTGATAAGCATGCTTTCTATACTTTTATCCAGATCATTAATAAAAATATCAAATAGCGTAGAACTAATCACATATCTCCGAACTTTCCTGTAAGGATCTTCCAAGTTAATGTCAGACTGAGGTTGGAAAAGGGGATCCCAAAAGTTTGGGGTCACAGAATTTGCAGGCTTGAACCCATCTCCAAGTCAAGGGGCAAAGTTTATTGTAATTGTATTGCCATCACAAAGCAGAATTTCAAATTTGAATTTCAAAAAGAAATTAGCAGAGAAACAGAAGCAAGGAATTATGTATGTATCATAGATATATTAATTCTATGGCTCATAGGTAGGAAGGAAGAGTGGTCTTCTGAATTTGGTTCTCTCTGACAACGTTATTACTCAGCAATGAATTGAGGAGTGGTCCCCAGAATCAAGCAGATTGTCAGAACATTAGCATTCCTAGGTTGGAGGGGCAAAGTCAGAGGACTTTGGAATTGGATTGCCAGAACAGGAGACCCCCAAACCACCACCATTTTCCCCTAGAATTTATACCATATCAAGCCTGTTCCTAACTTCTCTTTTGCTTTTACCTATTCAGTCAGTCCTGAATCTGACTAACTGTAACTAACTCTAGTTAGTATTGTTTTATCTTTTTGACAGACTATAGTGTGGGAGATTTTGCCAAAATAAACTATCCACAGCATTTCCCTTATTTATGTATGACATAGAAGTAAGAAAGATTAGTGAGGTAGTAAAATGGAGTGGTTAAAACTTTATCTGATCTTTTCCTTGACTAGGAATAATGCATTGCATTTCAGAGTTGGACTTTAAACTGTTTGTTAGGAAATGTGCAATTTTGCTGAATCAAGCATAGTACAACTAATATGGGTTATAGATCATAGGAATAAGAACTGGAGGGATACTTGGAGATTATTTTACAGAGAAGAAAACCTGAGGTCTATAGTAGGTGGGTTGATATGAGTTCTTAGTAGTTGAAGGGTCCCGTTAAACCGGGAAGGCTTCAAGTCTGGTGACCAGCTTGGCCTTTGCTTTCTGAGCACCATTCCAACTTGTTGCTCAGAAGCTTGCTACTAGACAGAAGGTTAGGGTTTGTTTTTTTTTTAAACAGTAGTTCACAAAAGCCCTTGATTGTGGTGTGTATTAGTAGGAAGAGCACTTACTCACATAGAATAGGAAATGTTGGTGTACTAGACGAGGTGCCTTTGGAACTGATTTTTGTCAAAGAAAATATTTTTAAGTTGACTTCTGTTTTGGAGAAACATGATACTAGTGTTAATCCAAATCTGCTGAAAGAAATTTTCTTTCTTTTATGAATGTTTTTTTCCTTATCTTTTCATATTTTCTCATTAGGGACAGTATTGCATAATGAACAGAAAGCCAGTTTTCAGAGCCAAGAGAGCTTGGGTGTAAATCTGAATGTAGACTGGTTATGTGACATTGGATAAGTCAGTTAGCTTCTCAGTTCTCTGGGCAACTCTTTTTTTTTTTTTTTTTTTTTTTTAAATTTAATAGCCTTTTATTTACAGGTTATATGTATGGGTAACTTTACAGCATTAACGATTGCCAAACCTCTTGTTCCAATTTTTTACCTCTTACCCCCCACCCCTTCCCCCAGATGGCAGGATGGCCGGTAGATGTTAAATATATTAAAATATAAATTAGATACACAATAAGTATACATGACCAAACCGTTATTTTGCTGTACAAAAAGAATCAGACTCTGAAATATTGTACAATTAGCTTGTGAAGGAAATCAAAAATGCAGGTGGGCAAACATGTAGAGATTGGGAATTCAATGTAATGGTTTTTAGTCATCTCCCAGAGTTCTTTCTCTGGGTGTAGCTGGTTCAGTTCATTACTGCTCCATTGGAAATGATTTGGTTGATCTCATTGCTGAGGATGGCCTGATCCATCAGAACTGGTCATCATATAGTATTGTTGTTGAAGTATATAATGATCTCCTGGTCCTGCTCATTTCACTCAGCATCAGTTCGTGTAAGTCTCTCCAGGCCTTTCTGAAATCATCCTGTTGGTCATTTCTTACAGAACAGTAATATTCCATAATTTTCATATACCACAATTTATTCAGCCATTCTCCAACTGATGGACATCCATTCAGTTTCCAGTTTCTAGCCACTACAAAAAGGGCTGCCACAAACATTCGTGCACATACAGGTCCCTTTCCCTTCTTTATAATCTCTTTGGGATATAATCCCAGTAGTAACACTGCTGGATCAAAGGGTATGCACAGTTTGATAACTTTTTGAGCATAGTTCCAAACTACTCTCCAAAATGGTTGGATTCGTTCACAACTCCACCAACAATGCATCAATGTCCCAGTTTTCCCGCATCCCCTCCAACAATCATCATTATTTTTTCCTGTCATCTTAGCCAATCTGACAGGTGTGTAGTGGTATCTTAGAGTTGTCTTAATTTGTTTCTCTGATTAATAATGACTTGGAGCATCTTTTCATATGACTAGAAATAGTTTCAATTTCTTCATCTGAGAATTGTCTGTTCATATCCTTTGACCATTTTTCAATTGGAGAATGGCTTGATTTTTTATAAATTAGAATCAGTTCTCTATATATTTTGGAAATGAGGCCTTTATCAGAACCTTTGACTATATAAAAATATTTTCCCAGTTTATTGCTTCTCTGGGCAACTCTTTAGGACTATAAGTTACTGAACAGTTGATCTGCTTTTATCCAGGGCATTTTCTTTTTTCTTTTCTTTTTTTTTTTTATTGTTCCAATTTTTTTTATTATAGCTTTTTATTGACAGAACATATGCATGGGTGATTTTTGCAACATTTTCCCTTGCACTTACTTCTGTTCCAACTTTTCCCTTCTCTTCCTCCACCTCCCCTAGATGGCAGGCAGTCTCCTACATGTTAAACATGTTGAAGTATATCTTAGATACAATATATGTGTGCAGATCCATACAGTTCTCTTGTTGCACAAGAGAAAAATTGGATTCTGAAGGTAAAAATAACCTGGGAAGAAAAACAAAAATGCAAGCAGTCCTCATTTCCCAGTGTTCCTTCTCTGAGTGTAGCTGATTCTGTCCATCATTGATCAACTGGAACTGAATTGGATCTCTTTGTCAAAGAAATCCACTTCCATCAGAATACATCCTCATACTGTATCATTGTTGAAGTGTATAATGATCTCCTGGTTCTGCTCATTTCACTTAGCATCAATTCACATTAAGTTTCTCCAAGCCTCTTTGTATTCACCCTGCTGGTCATTTCTTACTGAACAATAATATTCCATAACATTCATATACCACAATTTACCCAACCATTCTCCAATTAATGGGCATCCATTCAATTTCCAGTTTTTAGCCACTACAAAAAGGGCTGCAGGGCATTTTCTTATCAGATATCTCCTAGGAAATTACAAGTGTAGACACATATGCAAATATAGATAATAGAAACAAGTTTAAGACTATTCACAAGTGAAGTAGGAAGTAGGAAAGATAAGAATGAAATAGAGGAAAGAACTGAATAATCTGATTTGATTTGATTTGATTTTGATTTGATTAGATGAAGTGCAGACTCAAATAGATTTGGAAAGATCTGCAAAGGTTGACTACAGCCAGATTGTGGCTAATATAGAAAATTAATATACAAAAAAACTCCTTTATATGGAATTTTAAGATTTGTACAGTATTTTCCCAGGGAACTAGATAATGCAGATATTGTACTCTCCATGAGAAAATTAAGACAAATAAAGTTAAACATTTATTAATTTTATTCTTTGTAAGGCCTTGTATGAATTGCAGAGAATATGGAGAAAGTTGAAAAATAATCTTTTTTTTATTATTCAAGGGGTTTACATTTTACTTAGCAATACAAGGAAAGAACCCTAATAATTATGGGATCAATAAGGGGTTGGCTTCCTTGTTCACCAACTCATTTGCAAATTCTGCCGATTCATATCTCCACAACTTTTCTTTAGTTACCCTTCTCTGGATAGTGATTGCTCTACTTTAGGACCTTATCGTCTCTTGTATGGACTACTATAGTGGCTTCCTAGTTTATCTTCCTGCTATAGGTCTTTCCCTTTTCTGAATCATCCTCCACACAGTTGCCGTGGTGATAGTCCTTGTACAAGTCTAACCATGTCAATCCTTTATTCAATGACTAGCTCCCTATTGAATTTAGAATCAAGTAGAGACTCATTTTTTTGTTAGGTTGAAGCCAAACTATGAAGGCTTTAACTATCTTAAGATGATATTTGTAAAGATTTGTTAAGACTGAATGTGAACATAGAAAAGGCACTGTAGAAATGTTTCTTTTCTTTCCCTTATATTATTTTATATCTATATTATATGTCACATATATGATATATAATATATATGTATGATATATATCACTCTCTTTCACATGCTCTGACAAACTACTGAGAATGTCTTTCTTGTTATTCTTCAAACAACACTCCATCTCTTGTCTCTTTGTGCTTTTCCACAGGTTGTCCCCCAACATCTGGAATATACATCTTCCTCTTAGAATTCCTAATTTCTTGCAAAATTGAGTTCCATGATAATGCTTCTAGACACCTCATTATGAGGAAACTCATCTTCTGAAACTGCATTTGTTTTGGTAGCTCAGTACCCTTAGACCCTCTAATTGAGGGGCTGGAGGGCAGAAGAAAGAATTCCTTTCAAAGCTTCCATTTTAAAAAAGACTCCCAGAAAGTCTTCATTTCCAAACAATTGCATTTCTTGACTGGTATTTCTTCTGCAGTCTTGGATTTTTGTGTGTGTATCTTTTTGGTTAGTCTATAAGCTCTTCAGGGGCAAAAACTCTTTTAATTTAATCCCCTGCTGCTTAGCATAGTTTCTGACACCTAGGAGATGCTTATATATTTATTGACTGACTTTCTATAGAAGGCCTTTCCTTATTCCCTTGGCTGTTAGGACTATACTGTACCCTCTCCCAAAACCACATTGCATTTGTTTTGCATACACATGTATGTATAATTTCGTGTGTGTGCTTGTGCATGCCTGTGTGTGCTTTCTTCCTGGTAGAATATAAATTCCTTGAAAGCAAGGATTTTATATTTCGTGCTCCTATCCAGCACAAAATAAGAGCTTAATTGGAATTTGCCTATTGAAAGTTACCTATTATGAATTGTGAGATAAATGGAGACTTGAAAGAAGCTAAAGATTCTGAGGGAACAGTAAGGAAGTAATTGAGGTAGAAGAGTCCTAGGGTAAATCTTTTTAAGATGCCAAAACAGAATCTTCACTTTATCCTGGAGGGACAAGAAGCTTTAGCATCAGGAGAGTGACATTGTCAAATCTGAACTTTAAGATAGCTGATCTTTTAAAATTATTATATTATGTTATAAAACTGCTCTTTTTTTCAAAAATTAAAGAATTAAGTGTCATCAATGATCTCTTTATTGCTAATGGCAGTTTTTTTTCAACTCTTATTATCTTATGATTGACCTCTCTGCAAATGTTTTAAAGTGCTGGCCACCTCCTCCTGCTGAGTACTCTCTTCTTGACTTTTTTTGGTGATAATATCTTCTAATTCTCCTCTTGCTTGTCTGATAACTCCTCAGTGTCTTTTGCAGGATTATAATCCATGTTCTATTTCATATGTTTGGGTGTATACACCAGGGCTCTCTCGAGATTTCTTACTCTCTACACTCTCCCCAGCTCCCCAACTATCATCTCTTGATTATAACTTATAAACCTATGTATACAGCCCTCACAATCTCCAGTCACCCAGATTTTAGACATAGCAATCATCCTTGACTCTCTACTTTCTTACTTAACTCACCCCTGCCTTCCCATCTAATCAATTCTAGTTCCATAGTGTCTCTTTAATTGATCTTTCTCTTTGCTCATAATACAGCTATTTTTAATTCAGAACCTTATTACTTGTTTGGACTGCTGCAAGTCTTTTAATTAGATTGGCTTCCTGAATCCAATATGTTCCCTCCATTGTATTGGAGTTATCAGATAGCTATTGATAGCTATCTGCTATCAAATTAATGCTTTTAAAGTTTAGGTCTGACTAGGTCACTCTTCCGATCCAGAAGTTTCAGTGGTTTCCTCTTTCCTTCAAGATAAAAATACAAATTTTATTTTGGTATCTAAAATTCTTCACATGGGACTTTAGCCTTTCTTTACAATCTAATTACACAAATTGTCCCTTTTGTCCCCAGCCATGTTGACTATTACTTTTTAATCTCCTTTCTATGTCTTCACACAGGTTCTCCTTAAGCTTAGAAAGTGCTCCCTGCTCATATTCAAGGTTCAGCTCAACTAACCTTTCCTGTAAGAAGTCTTTCTTGATTCCCATAGTTTTTAGTAACCCTTCTTGCTGAAGTACTTTATTTTGTATGTACAGTAGTAAATATAGTGAATAGAGTTGGGGTGCTAGCCTTGGGGAGACAGGCCACTTGGGTTTAAATTTAGATTGATATATATCGATTTTTGACTAAAGGTAAGTAACTTGACCCTCTCAGTGCCCCAGGCAACTCTATAAGACTTGATTATAGATGAAATCACAACTTAGTTCCAAATGTGTGTGTTGCCATGGTTGAGCCCACTATGGCTTTTGTTCTATTAGTATAACTATAACTATTTTTTAAAATAGCTTTTTATTTACAAGTTATATGCATGGGTAATTTTACAGCATTGACAATTGCCAAACCTTTTGTTCCAATTTTTCCCCTCTTTCCCTCCACCCTCTCCCCTAGATGGCAGGATGACCAATACATGTTAAATATAGTAAAGTATAAATTAGATACACAATAAGTATACATGACCAAAACATTATTTTGCTGTACAAAAAGAATTGGACTAAATCCAAAATGCAGGCAGGCAGGCAAAAATATAGGGATTGGGAATTCAATGTAATGGTTTTTAGTCATCACCCAGAGTTCTTTCTCTGGGCGTAACTGGTTCAGTTCATTACTGCTCCATTGGAAATGATTTGGTTCATCGCATTGCTGTGGATGGCCAGGTCCATCAGAACTGGTCATCATATAGTATGGTTGTTGAAGTATATAATGATCTCCTGGTCCTGCTCATTTCACTCAGCATCAATTCGTGTAAGTCTCTCCAGGCCTTTCAGAAATCATCCTGCTGGTCATTTCTTAACAGAACAATAATATTCCATAACATTCATATACCACAATTTATTCAGCCATTCTCCAATTGATGGGCATCTACTCATATAACTATTGAGAACCCAAGGTTGTCTCCATGTTATGAAAGTACAGCTGTTACCCAGATTTTACAGATGACTAAAGCTGACTGAAGAGTTAAGTTTATGCAGTCATATATCTTCTGACTCTAGATGTCTATTAGGAAGTTGGAAATTTGGTACTGAAATTCAGATCAGGCTTTTTGTCCCCCCTCCCTTCTCATACATCCCATGTTCAAAAATGGAGGAAAACAACTGTTATGGGGGGAGGGGTTATTTAATATTCAGTTAGCCTATTAAGCAGGCACAGTACTGATTTGGTCAAGTTGGTCAAGCCCAACCAGTTTGAGCTGGATTGGCTAATATATAAAACTTGTGTTTTTCTCAAAGCCACAAGACTTTCTAAATGGCTGAGTTCACCTATGCCTTCCTAATTCCCCAATTCCTTGTTTGTTGGAGGCTTCTAAGAGATTGAAATTTAATTTTTCTGTGGAATTGTAATCTTTCTTAATTTCTCACATTCTGAAAACCCATTGTTCAGTAGTCCTTGTTATCTTATCTTGAAGCTTGCAACATTCTTAGCTTTTCAGTATTTCTCACAGGTATGAGCACAAGGGAGTTGAGACTAATCTCTGTACCACCAAGCTATCCTTCTAGGATTTTTTGGTTTTCTCTCCAAAAGTCTGGGTTGCTGCCTAGAACTTGCATTCAACAATGAGTACTTTTAAGTCTAAGTTTCAAGAGAGAAGAAAGTGGGTTTTTATTGCCCATTACATAGATTGTATTCTGCAATTCAGTTTTGTAACTAGTCATGTTGTCTGTAATTTCATGATATCATCTATTCTGTACTTTATTGTACTCCTCAAAATCCATTAAAAAGGAACTGTCCTTTTTGGGGGGGACTTTGGCATAAATGGAAGCAAGCCATTGACCTTTTACTGACAAGGTGCCTGCCTCCGTTAATGTCATTTTGCTCAGAGAATTACCTCAGTTTATCCTTTTGTTAAATTTTACTTGTGACAAATTGATGTTTGCACACATTTGGTCTATAAAATTTGATTGCAAGTATTGGTAAATATAAGTTTAATTAGTGTTCTCAGCAATAGAGATACAAAGAGACAAAATGACAATCCTGTTCTTGTTAATTTCTTCATTCCTTGTTATCTTCCCATTAGAATATAAACTGTTTGAGGGCAGAGATTTTTTTTTTCCTTTTGCTAGTATTTAGAATCTCAGTGCTTAAATGCTTAGAAATGATTAGTAGAATTGTATATAGAATAATTTTATACA
Organism: Sarcophilus harrisii; assembly: GCF_902635505.1. Taxonomy (NCBI): domain Eukaryota; kingdom Metazoa; phylum Chordata; class Mammalia; order Dasyuromorphia; family Dasyuridae; genus Sarcophilus; species Sarcophilus harrisii. The sequence continues at coordinate 149,234,598 of NC_045431.1, forward strand.
CACACACACACAGTGTCTAATAGTAGCCATCTCTAGAGTAGGGAGGGGAAGAAAAAAAGAAATTTATGTGATGATTTTGTATATTTGAAAAGAATAGCAGTTTTGTAGTTTCTTATACACTCATCTTTTTCTTGTACTATATTAGAGAAATGCTTGTTTTATCCCATAAACTAGGAATAAAATTTAAAAAATACTTGTTTGAAAAACCTCTGAACTAGATATTGTGAATTGTATTTCTCTAAACTTCATTTTCCTTAAAGTGAGGGTCCTACAAAGAGCTTAATTTTTAAAATATGTTACAATATAGGATCACAGACTTGATGCTGGAAAGAAGCTCTTACTTAAAAACTACTTACTCCAACCTCCTTATATTATAGATGAGGAAGCTTGGATCCAGAAAGGTTAAATCACTTGCTCAAGGTCACACAGCTAGTAAGTAAGCTAAGTGAATAGGAAAACTGAGTTTAAATTCAGTTCTATTGATTCCAAATTGTTCATACCACTGTCTTCCACTGTGTTCAGTATCATGTAAGAAGAATAAAGGTCTCTATTTTTGAAGTACATAGAAATTGAAATTTTGAGTTCTTTTTTTGTTTTGTTTTTGTTGAGGGTATTTGGGTTAAGTGACCTGCCCAGGATCACACAGGTAGGACGTGTTAAGTATCTGAGACTACATTTGAACTCGGGTCCTCTTGACTTCAGGGTTGGTGCTGTATCTTCTGTGCTACTTGGCTGCCCCTGACTAATTTTTCTAATATATGTATTTTTAAATTTTATTTTAGTTTTTATTTTTTAACACACATTGCTTTATGAATCATGTTGGGAAGAAAAATCTTCCCCCAAAAAAGGAAAAACCATGGAAGAGGGAAAAACCATAGAAGAGGAAAAAAAAATAAAAAAGAAGTGAACATAACGTATAGATTTATATTTGGCCTCCTTAGTTCTTTTTCTGGATGCAGATGGCATTTTCTGTCCAAAGTCTATTGGGATAACTTTAAATCACTGAACCCCACTGAGAAGAAGCAAATCTTTCATAGTTGATTATCGCATTCTTGCTATTATTGTGTACAATGTATTCCTTGTTCTGCTTGTTTTGCTCAGCATCAGTTCATATAAATCTTTCCAAATCTTTCTAAAATTAGCTTGTTCATTTTTTATAGAACAATAATTTTCCATTATCTTTATATACTATTGTTATACTATTTTAATGTCATTTTTGAGGTTGTTTAAAGATTATAATTTGCCAGAATGTCACCTTAAGCCCTTTGAGCACATTTATTTAGCCTTGCATTCTTATCTCTTATTTCTTAGCTCTGCCAATAGATAATTAGTAATGCTTGCTGATAAGGAGATGCTAAGGGACAGAGTACAGCAGAGGTGGGTTATAGTTAGATGACACTGGAAAGTGTTCAGTTCAATTTTATGTGTTGTCTTTTTTGTGCTTAGAAGAAGGTGCTTGTTTTGACTTGTTTGACTATTCTGATAGGTTAAACATGGTGTGAAATTTATCAGGCAAGTGAAATCAATAAGGATAAGATTTGTATTTTTTTGTTTTTTGTATTTGTTTTTTTTTTTTTTTAAACAGAAAGTTGAACTGGTTCTTCAGAATCTGCCAGGTTTTATGTGATGGATTAGATTATCTGTTAGTGAGAGATCTTATAGTTGTTTTTGTAGAAATACAGTTGTTCTTTACTTGTTTCAGTAGTGTGTGACTGTGACTTCCATTTGGGATTTTCTTGGCAAAAATAATGAAATAGTCTGCTATTTCTTCCTTCAGCCCATTTTCCAGATGAGGGATCTGAGGCAAACACAGGATCACAGTTAATAAGTGTCAGAGTTCTAATTTGAACTCGGGGAGATAAATCTTTCTAATTATCCACCATGGCATGTGACTGCCCCCAAATAAAAGGAAAGTAGGGAAATGGGCTCTACTGTAATTTATGTTTATTGAATACACAATCTTAATTTAATTCTAAAGAAATTTAAAATTTTTCTTTAAAACAGATTTTTAAACTTTTTTTTTTTTTTTTTAATGTTGTGGACCTTTTTAGTCATCTGGAAAAATGTATGGCTCCATGGATCTTTTTATTCTCTCTAGTCTTTCTGTTCAGTTCTTTTTGAACAGGTTGCCGTATGTACCCCACCAGAGCTCTGTTTCATTCATTGTATCCTATTATCTTAGTAAAACTTACAATGTTAAGTTAGTTTCTTGTTATTATTATCCATAACAAATAGATTTTTAAATTTTATTTTTTTATTATTGGCCCTATTATTGGATTTAGTGCCTGTCTTGCTTGGTATTTTATTGGTTCTTCCCATGTTACATTGGTAAATATACATACATACACACATATACACACACACACATATATATACATGTATATGTATCACCTCTCTTTTCAATTTAAAGTTCTACTGATTAGATTTGCAAAATTCCAGGCAAAAATAATTTTATAGTTTTAGTTGAACTTCATCCCTGATTAAGTATCATATGCTTTTATTTTTGTTCCAGAAGTATTCTAAGCTGTGCTATTTTTATTTGTTTCATCATGTGTTTATTGCTGCCCTTTTAATATATCACTTTCAGTTCTTAATATATCCCAATGGGGTGGAGAAGTTCAGCAGAACCAACCAGCTTATCAACTCTGTGTGGAAAATAGGTATTGATCTTTTTTTTTAAATTAAAGCTTTTTATTTTTAAAAACATATGGACAATTTTTCAACATTAGCCCTTGCAAAACCTTGTGTTCCAATTTTCTCCCTCTTCCCCCACATCTTCCCCTAGATGGCAAGTAGTCCAATACATGTTAAACATAGTAGAAATATATGTTAAATCCAATATATGCATATAAATTTATACAGTTATCGTGCCACACAAGAAAAATCAAATCAAATCAAACCATTAAAAAAAGAAAGAAGCAAAATAAAATGCAAGCAAACAACAAAAAGAGTGAAAATTCTATGTGGTGAACCACTCAGTTCCCACAGTTCTCTCTCTGGGTGTAGAGGATTCTCTTTATCATTGAACAATTGGAACTGGTTTGAATCATCTCATTATTGAAGAGAGCCATGTCTGTCAGACTTGATCATTGTATAATCTTGTTGCTATGTATAATGACCTCATGGTTCTACTCATTTCACTCAGCATCAGTTCATGTAAGTCTCTCCAGGTCTTTCTGAAATCATGGATAGGTATTGATCTTATAACCAGAAAGTTTTAAAAAGGAGTGGTTTTGGAAGGGAAAGAGAATTGTTTTAGATATATCAAATTTGAGGTGCCTATAAGATATCCATCTAAAAGTAGTTCAGTAGACAAACTGATAACGGTGCTGGAGCTTAGGAAAGAGAGAAGGATTAATTATATAAGACTGGCAATTAATGGATTAGAAATGATCATTAAGTCCATAGATTTTTATTTCTCTTTTTTTTTCCTTTCCATTTGGGAGGGATAGCAAGGAGATGAGATCCCTAGTTGTTGTCTCCCTCATCCCCACCCTCACCCCCACCTACACCCCACATAGAAAAGAGGCTCATTGAAGCATTTTCTAAAATGATAAAGAATCATAAAGAAATGATAAAGAATCTGAGGGAATCCCATAGGCAATCAGGATAGTTTTGAAGTAAGATGCAATAGAGATTTACAATTTCATGTATAGTTCTCTTTTTTCTGTTGTGTTCGTGTATTTGTAAATGTTTATTTTATTTGGGCTTTAAGTTCAAAATAAAAATAAAATAAATGGAATGGAAGCCCACTTTGTTTACATTAGAGGAAATTTATCTCATGATTCTTGCTGCTGTCATATCTGCTTCTAGTTAATGGCTCCTATAGATTGCTTAGTGCTCGAACCCGACAGCCAAAGTCTACTAGGGGAAAACCAGAAAGTCAGTTTGGTAAACTCATTATATCATCTTATAGACAGCTTTATCTCAGTTAACTTCAACCTCCTTCTCCTTAATTATACCTCACAAAGTCTTTTTCTGTGACTCTTATAGGCGGGGCTTGATGACTTGGTGATATAAGTGGGGTTTCCATAGTAAACTGTTCACAATGCATTTGGGGTATTTTTTGTTAAATATTAACATTTTCAATTAAAAAAAAAAAAAAACCCTGATAAGAGACTGAATGAAGACCTGAATTAGAGGAGTGGCGCTGTGAGTAGAGAGAAGAGATAAATGCAAGAGTTCACTTATGGAGGCAAAGGACAAGCTTAGCAGCTGATTGGGTGAAAAGTTGAAGGAGAGGGAAGAAGTCAAGTATGAGATAGCACACTTGGGGTGCAGGAAAGTGGTATCCTCAACAGAAATCAAGAAGCTTGATGGGGCAGTAAGTTTAAAATGAATGATAAAATTAGTTCTTTTAATATATCCAAAATAGGACATGCAGGCAGAGAAACAATTTGTCACCCAAGAGAGTTCTGGAGAAAGATCAGGGCTGAATTTGAAAGTCATCTATGTAGAAATGGTCATCAAACCAATAGAAATGATCTGGTGGGAAAATCGATCATATGAGTTCAAGTCCCCACATTGCTACTTATAGATTGACATATTCACTGTCTCTTGTTTTATTCCATAATTAAGAATAAAATAAATTTTTCAAAGAAGAGTTTATAGTCACGAAAGAAATGCTTTGGGGGACATCTCCACTTAGAGGCTGTACACGAGTAATTTCCCTACAAAAGAGACTAAGAAAGAATATATTATGGTAGAAAAAAATTTAAGAGAGTGTAGATATACTGACGAAGAGTCTAAATGGTAAATGACTTTAAAAAATAAGTGTGTTTTATGGATAAAATTGTTGATGTAGTTTAAGGAGTATCTGCTTTGATTAAAAAAAATTTTTTTTTAAAGATTCCTGGGTAAGGTTACAAAGATAGCATCATCATTCATTTTGTCATTCATTGCGTCATTCAAAGGCAAGCCAATAAGACAACTGTACAACATGCTACAGAATGTCATTGATATCATTAATTTATTAAAACAGACTTTTAAATTGTAGGCTCTTTATAGTTTCTTATAATAAAATAGTGAGACTAAATATTTTGTATCAAATAGAAACTTCGTCTATTTTATAGTTTAATACTTAAAAGAATTGTCATATTTAAAAATCATAATATTGTTAATATAGTTTTTGTACATAATTATACATTTTCTTTTACAAAATAAGTGTTAAAATAATATCCCGTGACTGTCAGTCATGGTATCTAGCAGATGTTTTTGAAAGCATAAACATAATTAGTCTTTATAGGATAAAGGTAATGTTTTAATGACGAGTGAGAAAGTACAATAATCCTCTGATAAGAATCATCAGAAAAGACATAAAACAGGGAGAAGCACCAAAGGTAATTCACCATAGAGCTATCTAAGAATCCTGTTCAAAGTGGGATCACAAGGTACTCTTATGTGCAGGTGTCATTATGCTGATTACAGTAAGTCTTCTGGAAGAGATCTGTAATCATTCAAAGATCAAAACAGTCATATACAGAAAAGATCAAGTGGATAAAGCATTGTCTAGATTTGGAATGAACACCCTCTGGACCACACACACACAAGTTTTTATACACACACACACACACACACACACACACACATACACACACACACAGAAATTTCTATATCTGCATTATCTATAGATACATATCTATGTATCTATAGCTCCCTCACTACTTCCTTTCCTTTCTTCCTCTCTTTCCATTTCTGAGCAAAAACCACCCAGAGGAAAACCATGAGAGGGCCAGACAGGTGGGGGCCAGACATGGACTCAGGCAGAACAGTGGACACATGGACCGACCAAGAAAAGATACATGGTACTCCAGTATGTATGGACAAGAGACACATGTAGATGCCAGACCCATTTATAAATGGGCAGAGCAGGACAAAAGTCTCCTTTCTCAATGCTGGAGGTCTCAAGTCAAGCCTTGATTCTGAACCTGCAGCAATGGAAGAAATTTTTTCTTCACATCCATGAGGCTATTCTCTGCCTCAATTTTAAGCTGTTGTTGAAGCCTTTTTAAGCTCGGAGGAAAAAAGTGAGGCTGGTAACTTTGCACAGCCCTCCCTCATTTAAATCGAACTCCTTTGCCTATCATAGCATCTTTTGAGAACAGCAACACAGACTTAAAGAGTTTGTAATACATTCCTTGACCCTCCTCTCCCCAACAACCATCAGCACAGTTTTACTACGCCTTTTATTTACATTCATCCACATACTGCGTCTGCCACAAGACCCCTTCTTCCCTCAACTCTTATCTTTCCCTCCTGCTTCCATCCATCTTCAATTCCATTCTTAATTTGATTTTCCTAAAGCACAGGTCCGACCATGTCAGTAAACTCCAGTGTTTTCCTTTGGTTTTCAAAAGCATTCCAACCATGCTCTTAACTCCTTACATACTGCTCACATAGTGTCACCCACCACCTTCTTTTTTTCACCTTTACACTTGGGTATTCCCTACACCTGGGATGTCCTCTCATCTCATTCTCTTTGTATCACTGGCTTTTGTTCTTTTTGTTCCAAACACAGCTCTAGTAGCACCTTCTTTAGGAGGCTTTTCATTATATCTCAAAGTGAGATATAGACCTTGTATTTACTTTATTTACTGGGATCCTTCCCATTTTTTCCCCCTGGTTTTTGTACCCTCCGTATCTGGTGTTTATTCTATAACTATTGAATTGAATTAGAGAGTTGAATGTGAAAGATTTTATCTGCAAGAAAACTTGAGATCTTTGGCAGCTTGTCAGGTGGAAAGAATACACTATTTTGTCCAAGGTAGAAAAAGAGACCTCAGATAACTAAGTGGGAGATGAGCCTTCTTTTAAGTTATTTTTCCTCTAATTATCCTTCATTCTCCCCTTCCCTTCTATACACACACAAATTGTAGGTGTATATGGATATGTATTCTTCTAATTCAGATGAGAGTAAGGTTGAAGTGTCAGCTATTTCCCCAAACTCGCCCTCCTCCATTCCCACTTTTTTCCCCCTTTAAGAGTAAGATATTACAGAGTAACTTCCAGGACTTTTTCTTATTAGATTGATTTCCTGTGATGATTGGGCATAGAGAGTCACATGATTTATCATTACTCTGTATAAAGTATAATCCTTGTTTATCTTGCTATTTGTCATTGTTTATTCATCTTTGTTCATTCATATTTACTAGTTTATATTTCCTTTAACCTCTGTATTTGAATTTCATAGTCCTCTATTTCATAAAAGGTTTATTTTTTCCTCAGTAATTTTTCTGATTGTTATTTTTAGTTGTAAATTCATATCCTTTGCTTTGTAGAATATTATATTCTAAATTCTCTGCTTCTTTATAGGGGTGGCTTGTGTGGGTCTGATTTTTGACTCTTCAGTACTTGAATTCTTTCTACTTGCTTTCAGCATTTTTTCTTTGGTCTGACAGTTTGGGGTTTTGATTATAATGTTCCTGGGAATTTTCACTTTGATGTTTCAGTAAGTGAATGATAATTTTTTTTTTCAATTTCTACTTTCCCCTCTAGTTCTAAGAATCTGGATCTCTCTTTTTTAATATCTTGGACTAGGATGACTCAGCTTTTTTACCCCCTTTTTTGGCCATAGCTTTCAGATACTCTTACTCATTCTAAAAATTGTATTCTGTTTTCCAGGTTAGTTTTTAATGTGAGATGCCTTATATTCTATTTTCTCAACCTTTAATTTGTGTGAATATTTCTTTATTTCATAGAGTTATCAGCTCTGATTTGATCCCTTCTGATTTTTAGGAATGTGTTGGCTTGGGACAGTTTTGTACCTTTTTCCAATGCGTCTTGCAGAGCTCTCATTTTTCAATTTTTCTCCCTCATGCTCTCATTTAATTTATAAACATTTTTAAACTCTTCAAAAACAATCTAGTTTCATTTCTTCCAGGAATGCTAGTTGAGTTTGTGGCCATGTTCTGTAATTCTCTGAGGTTGTATTGGTAGCTGGTTAGGAGTCATTCTTCCAGGTTACTTTGAATTAGATTGTCAATTTCTTGAGGGTAGTTTGTCTTTTTTGTATCTTTAGCATTTAACATAGTGCCTAGCAACATAGTAGGCACTTAATGAGTGCTTATTAACAAAGGATTTTTTAAAAAAATAATTATAACTTTTTATTGACAGAACCCATGCCTTTATAATTTTTTTTTACATTATCCCTTGCACTCACTTCTGTTCCGACTTTTCCCCCTTTCATCCCCTCCCCCAGATGGCAAGCAGTCCTATACATAAACTGATTTTAAATTTGTTATTAAGCCTGGGCTCTGCCACACTTGAAGAGGAAGTCTTGATTGATTCTGTTGTTGCTGTGTTAATCCAGAATCTTAGGATCAGGCTGGGGAACCCACAATTAGTATGATCCAAGGCAAAATTTGCTTGCTGTATCCCTATGTTCCGAGTTTTGCAAGTTCCTGAATTTGGTCAGAACAAGAGTAGACACTGCTAGAGATTCGGCCCCTACGGGCTGGCCAGGGAGCTATACTGGTTTGGAACCACAGAAGTTCCAACTTCCTTTTGGTCTGGACCTTCCGGCTTTGGTGCTTCCTCTGCAAGAAGCTGAAACTGAGACTCTGCTCTGTCCCTGGGGTCTATTTGCTCTACCCTTAATGATGTGTTGTTGCCTTTGTGTTTCACCTGAACTTTGTTGGCTTTTCACAGTGCTGAGTGTGACACTGACATAATTGTGTGCCTTTGCTCCTGCTTTATTGGCTCTACACAATAGTAGAGCCAATAAAGCAGGAGCAAAGGAAAGGGCCCAATAAAGCAGGAGCAAGGGCACATGATGATGTCAATACCATAAATTGCCCTTTGTATTTCACCTGAACTTTGTTGGCCTTTCACATTGCTTTTCACATCTTTGCTTCCGTATCATTTCTTATATGCATCTCGACAATTTTTTTACATTCAGTATTTCCTTGGTTTTTCATTTATTGTAAAATTTGAATCTTAAAATTTTTTTGTTTTTTCCCCCAAAATTTCCCTATCCATTGAATGCTTACATAGAACTTTTTTGCAGTTTTTTTCCCCTGTATCACACAAGTTCCACCCCTACAATATTTTTTCCCTTTGTCTCTTTTCCTCTCCACTTCTACAGCCACCACCCTAATTCTACTTCTGATCATCTCTCCCTTGGATTATTGAAATAGCATATCATTCTCCTTGACTCGTGTGTAATCTACCTTCCATAAGACTGACAGTATGATAATTTTATTTATTTATTTATTTTTTTAAATTTAATAGCCTTTTATTTACAGGATATAAACATGGGTAACTTTACAGCATTAACAATTGCCAAACCTCTTGTTCCAATTTTTTCACCTCTTACCCCCCCCCCTCCCCTAGATGGCAGGATGACCAGTAGATGTTAAATATATTAAAATATAACTTAGATACACAATAAGTATACCCGACCAAAACGTTATTTTGCTGTAGAAAAAGAATCAGACTCTGAAATATTGTACAATTAGCTTGTGAAGAAAATCAAAAATGCAGGTGGGCATAAATATAGGGATTGGGAATTCAATGTAATGGTTTTTAGTCATCTCCCAGAGTTCTTTTTCTGGGCATGGCTGGTTCAGTTCATTACTGCTCCATTAGAAATGATTTGGTTGATCTCGTTGCTGAGGATGGCCTGATCCATCAGAACTGGTCATCATATAGTATTGTTGTTGAAGTATATAATGATCTCCTGGTCCTGCTCATTTCACTCAGCATCAGTTCATGTAACAGTATGATAATTTTAAAGCCCAATTCTATCTCAAGAATTTACAATGGATAATTTTTCCCTGTAGGATCAGATATAAATTCCTCTTTTTGGCATTTAGAGTCCAAATTTCCACTTGACTCTCACCTACCTTTTCATCCATTGTTTCTTGTACACAATAATCTTTCTTAAGACTTTATACAGACCGCTTCCTGTGTTTGGAATGTTCCCTTTTAACTGCCACTCTAATTAGTTTGATGATGCCTTACTTATAAATCTGACATACTTCTATGTACGTGTCTCTGAATAGAATGTAAATTATTTCACTTTTGTTTTTGGTCTCCCCTTATTATTAACCACAGGAGAGCAACAAACAGGGTCGTGATTTTCAAATTTCATTGCTTGGGGAGCCTTTTATACATATCCTCCAAAAGGCTGCATACATCTCATTCATTTCAGGTGGACTTTCATGATAGTTCATATTTATATAATTTATATTTTATTTATATTTATATTTAAATTTATTTAATATATTATTTAATTATTTTTATATATTTATTTAATATATTTAATTTATATTTAAATTTATATTTCAAATTATTTTTCCTTTGAGATCAGTGTTGTTTTCTTCATTTTGCAGAAAAAGAAATGGAAACTCTAAAGAGGTTAGGTGATTTGTTTAAGCTCAGACTTCAGGGGAAAAGCTTCTTGATCCCAGCTGTGCTGTATACTCTGCTTATTGAGATGCCTCCATAACCCTCAGTAAGGAATTGAAATATGGAAGGTCAGAGATGATGATAGATTGAGAGTTGGATAGGACTTTAATGGCTCATATTTTATACAGGAAGAAACTAATTTAGAGAGGTTAAGTGAATTGTTCAAGGTCACTCAATTAATAATTGGCAAAGTTTTGAATTAAATCTAAGGCCTCCGAAGTTAAAATTGATTATTTTTTTTTACCACTGAGCTTTCTTAAAGTATTGTAGAATAGATAAAAATATATTTGTCAGTGAAAGCAAAAGTCTGTAGCCCCTGTAGATCTCCCAAATCTTACTATTTCATCAGAGAACAAAAGATTAATTTATTTTTATAGTTGGGTGCAAGGTCAATTATTGTCTTTTTTTTTTTATTTAATAGCCTTTTATTTACAGGATATATGCATGGGTAACTTTACAGCATTAACAATTGCCAAACCTCTTATTCCAATTTTTCACCTCTTACCCCCCCACCCCCTCCCCTAGATGGCAGGATGACCAGTAGATGTTAAATATATTAAAATATAAATTAGATACACAATAAGTATACATGACCAAACCGTTATTTTGCTGTACAAAAAGAATCAGACTCTGAAATATTGTACAATTAGCTTGTGAAGGAAATCAAAAATGCAGGTGTGCATAAATATAGGGATTGGGAATTCAATGTAATGGTTTTTAGTCATCTCCCAGAGTTCTTTCTCTGGGCGTAGCTGGTTCAGTTCATTACTGCTCCATTGGAAATGATTTGGTTGATCTCATTGCTGAGGATGGCCAGGTCCATCAGAACTGGTCATCATATAGTATTGTTGTTGAAGTATTTAATGATCTCCTGGTCCTGCTCATTTCACTCAGCATCAGTTCGTGTAAGTCTCTCCAGGCCTTTCTGAAATCATCCTGTTGGTCATTTCTTACAGAACAGTAATATTCCATAATATTCATATACCACAATTTATTCAGCCATTCTCCAACTGATGGACATCCATTCAGTTTCCAGTTTCTAGCCACTACAAAAAGGGCTGCCACAAACATTCGTGCACATACAGGTCCCTTTCCCTTCTTTATAATCTCTTTGGGATATAATCCCAGTAGTAACACTGCTGGATCAAAGGGTATGCACAGTTTGATAACTTTTTGAGCATAGTTCCAAACTACTCTCCAAAATGGTTGGATTCGTTCACAACTCCACCAACAATGCATCAATGTCCCAGTTTTCCCGCATCCCCTCCAACAATCATCATTATTTTTTCCTGTCATCTTAGCCAATCTGACAGGTGTGTAGTGGTATCTTAGAGTTGTCTTAATTTGCATTTCTCTGATTAATAATGACTTGGAGCATCTTTTCATATGACTAGAAATAGTTTCAATTTCTTCATCTGAGAATTGTCTGTTCATATCCTTTGACCATTTTTCAATTGGAGAATGGCTTGATTTTTTATAAATTAGAGTTAATTCTCTATATATTTTGGAAATGAGGCCTTTATCAGAACCTTTGACTGTAAAAATATTTTCCCAGTTTATTGCTTCCCTTCTAATCTTGTCTGCATTAGTTTTGTTTGTACAAAAACTTTTCAGTTTGGTATAATAGAAATTTTCTATTTTGTGATCAGTAATGATCTCTAGTTCTGCTTTGGTCATAAAGAAGGTCAATTATTGTCATCTATTATTTCCTATTAGGTAAAAATCTTTCACTTAATTATTTGTTTTTAATTGTGTAAATGGCAGTAGTCCTTTATGTGGTCACTCATATTTTGAAAGAGGGTACAATAAATTGGTTCATTGAAAACAGGTCTCTTTCACCAAAGTGAAATTTTGTTCATTTTATCTTATTTTTGGTACTTTTACTTGGTGGTTTTTTGATGAGATCATGATTTTGGATACTTTTTCTTTTAAATCTAGAGACAGACAAAGACTGCAAAATGTCAACAGATATTCAAGTCATGGTTCCGATGTCACAAACAAGCATGAATGGCCCAGATGAGAATATTATATTAGGGACTCTCACAGAAATAAAAAAGCAACCAGAGACTGTGTTGAGTTTTCATAACATCTGCTATCAAGTGAAAGTGAAGACAGGCTTTATAGGTTGTCGGAAGATCGTTAAGAAAGAAATTCTCAAGGATGTCAAGTAAGTCCATAAGTCCATGTTATTACATTTGAGGGTTGGTTACAAGCCGCTTAGTTTTTCCTTGTTACTTGACCACATCACTCCAATTTTTATTTGGATTTTATTTTTATAAATAAAATATTTATATAAATATTTTATATTAATATAATAATTAATATGAATGTTAATTATTAAATATATTTAATATAAATATAAATATAATTTATTTTATTTTATTTTATTTGCCAATTTTGGCATTTTCTGTAATTGATCCCCATATTTATAACTCTGTACTTCTTGATCTCCATCTTTTGGTTTTTCTGGTTTCCTTCAAGTGTCAGATAAATGATTACATGTATATATCATATTTACACATATGTCTGTATGCTCCTTGGGGGCAGGAACTTTTTTTTTTTACATCTTTATCTACCTGTCACATAATAGGAACTTAACTGTTTGCTGACCGATTTACATTTGTAACAACTTTTGTAAATCACTGGCACTGTGCTGAACATTAGGGTTAAATAAAAGTCTGTCCCCAAAGGGGCAATAATGAGTAAGAGAATATGTAAATAATTGGTGGTCATTTCTGAGGGACAGGCTTAGCAGCTGGGGAGATCAGGAAAAATCTCCCCAAAAGGCATTTGAGGTAAGCCTTGAAGTGGTGGGGCATAAGGGAGGGGACACTTTGTAGGACCTGTCCAAGATGAAATGAGAAATTGGATGCAAGAGCCCAATGTCAGTGATGCTCTCTTTACTGACCAATTTTGTTTTATATATAGAAATAACTAAATGGTCCATGGAGAGTGGGGTTCATTTGCATTGTCCTGACATAGTAAGATTGGAATATCTGTTTTTTCATTTATCAACATGTGATTGTGTTCAGGGGGAGACATTATTCTCTCTTAAAACATGAGGTAAACAGCTTTGCAGAGAGCTCCAGAGAGTCCAAGGGTTGGTAGAAATGGACTGAGTCTTTATTATTCAAGATGAGAAGGTGGCTAGGGCCTCAATCAGAGTGGGTAGAGTTAGAGGACAGATGATAGAGGTAGAGGTATAGTGATGGCAGAATTGATAAGATATGACGGCTCATTCCATTCCAGTGGAAATGTTATGAAGTTCAACTGAGAATGTAGAACAGTGCAAATCTTAATGATTTCATTTCCTGAGCTGTCTTCTACCTTTTTGATTATGTCAAGAAAGGTTTGTAGACTAAGATGGAGGGGAGGAGGGGAAGGCTGTCCTGGTAAATATTCAGTAGCTTAGCTTTGTGGGGAGAAAATATTTTGCACACACTTTAAATTGTGATTTGCATTATTAAAAAATTTTAAAGTCTAGATCAAGGATTTACTTTATCAGTCATAGTCATCAAGCTATGATTAAAGTGGGCCAGACCCTCTGCCTATTTTTATGACCAGGAAGCTAAAAATAGTTTTTAATTTTTACTATGCTTAGAAGTTCTTAGTTCACAGGTTGTATCAAAACAAGAGACTAGATCGATACTTTAATACCCCAATTTATGATTGCCAAATTGTGAAGTGTAACTACTCACACTGAAAACTTAATGGTTTTGGGAGTTACTTAGATAATATATCCATATAAAAAGCATACTGGTGTCTTTGACCTGCTTTCAGTTCTCTGAAAAGTTCCCTCATTGACATCTCTGACATTCTGTCCTTAGCCTCATTTCTGGTTTTACCTAATTTGATTGCATTTGTGATTGTGATTGTGAAAAAAGGAACCTTTTTTCCTTTGATGCTCATTCCTTCTGTAAATCTTTTTTTTTTTTTTAACATTCATTTTACACAATTTTTAGTTTTTCTTTCTTCCTCCCCTATCTGTAAAATATTAGGCAATTTGCCCCTTCTTGTAAAACTTGTATCAGAATGAGAGGGAAAAAAATAGTTATTGAGTCCATTAGTTCTTCTCTTACTCTGTGAATAGCATTTTCCTTTATGAACCCTTTGTATTTGTCTATCCTGGGATGAGAGAATTCAAAACTATAATCACCTTTAAAAGAATTACTTAAATGCTAATTAAGAGGTATTAGGAAACTAAAGGGGAATATTTATTCAAGACAATTACCTGCAGCTTTTTAGCTTTAGCTCACTTATTGTAAAGTTTCAAGTCTAAATGGACTTCCTTCTCCAGGTTACTCCATCTTTCTTCTGTGGAAATCCTAGTCATGTCCCTGAGGTTAAAATTTCCCTATAAAACCACTTGCAATTGCAAGTGTGGGTCAGCCCACCAGAGCATTCTGCCTTGTGGTGTCATTTCCCTTCCGTGACATGATATCTCTCCTAACCACTGTGCTTTCCGACCCCACTTCTCTCTACAGCTAACTCTTTCAGGATGCTGAGTCCCCAGCCTGCCAGCCAAGGACATGCCCCAATCCTTTCTATTGAGAAATTGTGAGTTCCACTGAGGAACTTATAACTCACATTTATAAGAAATCCAGTGATTTGTGTTCCATGGCTGGAAGTCCAATGAGCCTATTCAGCATTCAAATTGGGGTTTTGTGTCCCCAACTCCCATATCTGGGGCCATCTATCACCCCAGCCATTTGTGTCCCTAGTAATAACAGTAAGTATCCTTTCACAAATAAAAATGCCTATAACAACAACAAAAATACTGAAAAAAAAAAGATATATGCATCTAGCAACAGATGACTAGGCCAAATACTCAGTAGCTACTTATTTAGGATATAATGCCCACATATTTTCAGATAGGAAACTGTAAGATCTTAGATCTACTGAATATTGGCCCTGATTATTGAAATTTTCTGTAAGAGGAAAAAGCACAGACACTTACTAAGGTTTTATAAGAAATAATTATGTTACATTATTGGAACTGATAATCTCTACTAATCCATACTTAAATATAGTTTGTTCCAGTGTTATTCTACATTCCTTTTTATAGTAGCAGAGCCCAAGGGGGAAAGCTTCCATTCATTCCAATTGGTGTCATTTCAAACATCATCTGAATATTTTAGAGCCAGACTTCCCTCCCTCTGGAGACACTCCTCAATACCTTCTTATTTATCTTTAGACATATTACACATCTTTCAGATAACAATTTGTTCTGCAATTACACATATCCCTATACACCAAATTTTCTTGCTTTTACTTTTGTTAAAGAGAAAAAGCAAGACAAACTTTAATATTCTAAATAGCTTTGTACTAAATTCCAAAACAATTTATATAACACTTATCTAGCTGGGCTGACAAAATGTTAAAGCATAGCTGATACAATTATTACAAATGACCCAATATACAATTTAGCAAGCAAACATAGCAGCTTAAATATATTTCATCTATTTAGGATATATACATGTTATCCTTTTTAATCAAATCTAATAAAGACTTAAATTTCTAATAAATACTTCAATATCAGTGCATATTTTCCAAAATCTTAAACCAAAATAAACACTTTCACAATTTTAGGACTCCCTAGTTAAGAGTAATTCTTATAAAAATTTCAGAATCAGAGTTCTATTTTAAACATATACACACACAGCCCTAAACTTTAAGATGGCTGATAAAATGCCCTTTTGAATCTGTCCATAGGGCTTTAAGAAATTGTTAGACTTTAGGACCTTGGGAAAAAGAGGGTTGCAAAAATTTGGACCCAAGTGTCTGGCTACAGATCTGTGGCCCAGTGTGTACTATACTCTCCATGTTAGAAATGTGGGGCCCCTCTCTTGTAATCTCAGAGATATTAGGGCACAGTGCAAACCCTAGAAGAATTCAGACCAGCCAGGGACACCCCTAGCCAGGATAGATTTCACAACCCTGAGAAATTTGGAAATCCCAGAAAAGGCAGGGTTTTGTTGGGTTTTTTTATTTCTCTCCCCTAAAAGCCTCAAGTTCTGGCCCTCAAAAGGCTTTTAATCATGTAAATTAGACCTACTTAAAAATACTCATATCTTTTATATGTTTTCTGTACTAACTCAATAGATACTTAAAATTTATGATAATTTTTCAGGTTTTTAAAAATTTTCCATTACTATTTAGAAAATTTTTTTTAAGTTAATGGAATCATTTTTATAATGAAGTAGTGAACCAGTGTTAATATTTCTTTTTTTTTATAGTGGAATCATGAAGCCAGGGCTCAATGCCATTCTGGGACCCACAGGTGGTGGCAAATCTTCGTAAGTATTGAACTAGCTGAGAACACATTTTTCTATGAAAATATTCTTTTTTAATATAAAAAAATATATAATTTTCTTCCCCAATTTGTTAATTTAATATCTAGTTTGTGCTCAGTACTATGCTAAAATTTTTGGAATAGGGAAAACTAAGGCATTTGAAGCAAGTGATGTTGACTTCTCCTTTGAGAAACTTAGGAACAAAAGAAAGGAAACAAGCTGGGTGATCACTGTCACTTAAATGCATTTTAAAACAGTTCTAGGCTAGAGGGTAAGTTTGCTGATGCACGGATTATGAATAGTTTGGTGTGGACAGTCCCTTTGTTTGGAGGTCTAGTCTAGTTTATGGCTTAGTTATCAGTGTCAGATTTTAGAGATGCCAAGGAAGTAGAAAACCTTGATTTGGAGAAACACTGATTTCCCATCCAATAAAATTATTATTATTTTTTAAAGAATGTAGATCAGCCTTACGTGAATTGATGCAGAGTGAAATGAACAGAATCAAGAAAACATTGTACATAGTAACAGCAATATTATATAATGATCTTCTCTGAATAACTCAGCAATGTAATGATCCAAGGCAGTTCTGAAGGTGCTATATATCTCCAGAGGTATATAGCCTGAATGCAGATTAAAGATCATTTTTTTCTTTTTTTACTTCATTTTTCTAGATCTGTTCCATATATATATATATATATAATCTGTGTTTTCTTTCACAGCATGATTAAATGGAAACGTGTTTTCCTTGACTGTATTTGTCATTTGTCAAGTCATTTCCTTGACTTATTTCAAATTGCTTGCCTTCTCAGTGAAGAGGGGAGGGGGAGGGAGAAGAAAATGTGGAACTTAAAATTTGAAAAAAAAAAAAAAGTTAAAATTGTTTTTACTTATAATTAGGAAAAAATAAAATACTAAATTAAAAAATACTCAGTGTTGTGCCACAGTTCTCTTCTGATTGTTCTGCCTCAGTTTCCCTTATTGGTCTGTCTCAATCCCCGTACTTGGCAAACCGCCCCTTCCTCCCTTTCTCCTCCTCCTCCTCCTCTTCCCCCTCCCCCACTGGTTCATTAAGACTTATAACTCAGAGCTATTTGCTCTTAAGGGTATAAACTGTCAATATGTAAACTCAGAAAAGGGAATACAATGTCTGCAGTCCAATATTTTCTTAACTCCTAGTTTGTTAGAATTTATGGTCCTACTCCCCAACCTGTCAGAACCAGATTTATGGTTCCTGCTTGGAGATTCCCACTTACCTAGAGTTTGGATTCTACCCCCCTGCCTTTGTTTAGCTACTGTGTATAAATATGTCATTGAGAACTCACATTGGATGCTGGATTCTTGGAAATGATGGTCTCATTAGAACCAAACCATGGATCCTAATTTGGTCCCAGTATATCTCTCCCATTCAAATAAAACATTAAAAACTCTCTAATCTCTATCTTGCCTCAGTTTCTCGGGCATTACAAGAGGTACCATTTCATACTTATCAAATTAGCTAATATGATATAAAAGGAAAATAACATCCTGGGGAAGATATGGGGGGAGGGGAGCGGGAAAGAATGGCCATCAGCTCCAAGGTTTTTCAGGGAAAAATTAGAACAGTAGTTGGTTGTGTTTTGCTAGTGGGAGGAAGTTTTGTTTTGTTTTTTTAGCCTCAACCATTTTTTTAAAAATTCCCCCAACTTAATAGTATTTTATTTTTTCCAATTACATATAAAGACAGTTTACAACATTCACTTTTATAAGATTTTGAGTTTCAGATATTTTTCCCTCCTGACTTCTCCCCTCCCCAAGATGGCAAGCAATCTGATATGTTATATATGTACAATCATATTAAACATTTACATGTTGGTCATGTTGCAAATGAAAAATCAGAACAAAAGGGAAAGACCATGAGAAAGAAAAAAACAACAAAAAATGTAGTTTCATTTTTATTTTATCATATTATTTTATATGCTTCATTTTGCATTCAGACTCCATAGTTTTTTTTCCTCTGAATATGAACAGCATTTTCCATCGTGAGTCTTTTGGAATTGTCTTGGATTGTTGCATTGTTGATGAGAACTAAGTCTATCAGAGTTGGTCCTAGCAGAATGTTACTGTTATTGTTGTACAGTAGTCTCCTGGTTCTGCTCACTTTACTCAGCATTATCTCATGTAAATCTTTGCAGGGTTTCCTCCATTTGGTCATTATTTCTTATAGCACAATAGTATTCCATTATATTTATGTACCACAATTTATTCATCCATACCCCCAATTGAGGGAAACCCCTCAATTTCCAATTCTTCTCTACCTTAAAAAAAGTTGCTATAAACATTTCTGTACATGTTTTTTCCCTTTTTGATGCTTTCTTTGGGATATAGACCCTAGAAGTGGTATTGTTGGATCAAAGGATATGATAGTTTTATAGTCCTTTGGGCAAAGTTCCAAATTGCTCTCCAACATTGCATTAATATTCCAATTTTATCTTCTCCAACATTTGCATTTTTCTTTTCTGTCATCATCGCCAATCTGATAGGAGTGGGATGGTACCTCAAAATTGTTTTAATTTGCATTTCTCTAATCAGTAGTGCTTTATTTCCCCATATAATAGCTTTTAAATATCTTCATCTGAAACTGCTTGTTCACATTCTTTGAGGAAGGAGCAGTTTCTTCAGGAGAGAGACCATGAGAACTTGAATTTGCTCCAGAACTGACCATAGTGCTCTGCAAATAGCATTTAAATAAGATTGCTACAAGTTGTGTATTCTGTAATTAGAAATACTCAGAGGCATAAAGTTGCTTACGTATAATGAGGGTTGAGCTGTTCTCAATACTTGCCCATGTTCAGGATGATAATAAATCTTGTTTGAGATTATCTAATATAGTAGAAAGAAAACTGGAGTCAGAGTCTGAGGAACTTGTTTTATATGACTGGCTATTCAGACTTGAACAGGTACTTGAATCTTTCTGCATCTCATTTTCCTCAGCTATAAAACTAAGCCCTGTATTACTTTCTCATGGGCAGTTGAGAGGAAAGTACTCTGTAAATTTTAAATAAATGTGAATTATCATTATTTCACAGGTTCTCTGACGATTATTTAGATCTGAAACCTGATTAAGTATTTTTATTTTATTTTGGAGAGCAGGGCTTCTTAACCTTTTTTGTATCATAAACCATGTTGTTAGTCTAATGAAGCTTTGTGGACTGCTTTTCAGAGTGTCGGTTTCCTACATTCATAATTGAGAAAAATGCTAAATTTTAGTTAGAGGGTAACGAAAATAAATGCATGAAATTGTTTTCTCTTACAACATTACAGATCTCTCTATAAACTCTCTTTAAACCTTGGAGTTCAGGTTAATAAAAGTTGGTATTGTCACCCACAGATATTTTATGATGTAATTTGGACCTTTTAACTTATCCTCCTCAGCAGTGGGGGAATTTCATCTGTAGTTATTTACCTGAAAAATGTTGGGAAAAGGGCTTCCTATGAATTCTTACGGCAATTAGGGACATGCCAGATCTTTATATCTTAGAAATTAAAAGCTGCTAAAAACCAGAGCTTGATTAATTGCTTTGTTAATTGTCTAGATTTCAAATTGAGAATTTTTTTCCCCTTTAAAAATTATTTATTTTAAAAATAGAGGTTGAATTCCAATTTCTTACCCCTTATCTTACCCTTCTCCCACCCCCTGAAAAGGCAAGCAAAATATATTATTTAATGCATATAAAAATCACAGAACATATTTCCATAATATCCATATCACAAAAAGAAGAAAAGTGAAAAATAATACTTTAATTTGCAAATTAAATTATTAATTTTAAAAATTAATTTCTATTATATAAATATAAATATATAATATATAATAAATTAATTAATTAATTTGCAAATTAAATTATTGTATGAATTACCCATATGATGAACATCCACTCAATTTTTCATTCCTTGCCACCACAAAAAGAGCTGATCTAGATATTTCTGTTCAAATAGGTCCTTTTATAATTTTTCTTTATAGCTGGTAGTCATAGTTTCATAGCTCTTTAAGCATAGTTCCAAATTGTCCTCCAAAATAATTGGAGTGATTCACAACTATACCAGCAGTTTATTGGGGTAACTATTTTGCCACAGCATTTGTCATTTCTCATAAGTGTGAGGTGTGGTACCTAAGATTTATTTTAATTTTAATTTCTCTAACCAAGAGTGAGTGAGAGCAATTTTTTCCATATAGCTATAGATTTTGATTTCTTCATCTGAAAACTATCTTTCAAGTATCAGAAACTTGCTGCAAAATTTTTGATTTATTGTGATACCTTTTTTTTATCAAAATGTAGTTTCCTTTATTCTCTTTTAATTAAATATATTTTATATTTTGCTTTTGCTTTGACTTCAGTCATGGTTACTGCCCCTGCCTTCAACTGAAGCCTGTTAAAGTTTGCTCCAATCCCCATATTTTAACTTCATATGTGAATCTTTTTGTTTTAAATCTGTCCCTTCTAAAGAACATATTGTTGGATTTTGATTTCTAAACCATTCTTCTGTCTGCTTCCATTTTATGGGTGAATTCATCTTACTCACATTTAGTTATGCTTACTGAGTATTTTTCTCATCTTATTTTCTTCTGTTGATCCTTCTCTCTCTTTTTTATCCTGTCCTTCCAAAAAAGGACTTCTTTTTTTGCTTCTGCCTCCCTCAATCTGCTGACTCTTTTATCATTTCTTCTATTCTTATACCCTTCCCTGTTGAGTAAGGTATATTTGTATTCAGTTGTATGTATGTGTGTGTGTAACGTGTATACCTCTTCTTCCCTCTTTGAACCAGAGGCTCAAACATTGCTCACCATCCTCATGTCCCAGTTTCCCTTTCTTGTAAAAGCTTTTACTTGTATTTCCTTTTATGTGAGATAATCTTCCCCCTTTTCTGTTCTCCTGGTACATTCATACTTCTCTCAACCCTTTGGGATTTTTTTTTTTTTTTGGTTCATCCCAACATAATGTTCACTCCCACCTCTGCCTTTAGTCTATGTAGACTGCTTCTAACTGCCCTAGTAATGATAAAGTTCCTAGGAATTGTATCATTTTCCCATGTGAGAATGTAAACACTTTAACATTATTGAGTCTCTTAAGATTTCTGTTTCATCTTGGGAATGTAAACAGTTTAACTTTATTGAGTCTCTTATGATTTCTTTTTCATGTTTAATTTTTAATGCTCCTTTTGAGCTTTGTGTTTTAATGTCACATTTGCTCTTTAGTTCTGGTCCTTTTATCAGGAATGCTTAGAAATTCTTTATTTCATTTTCTTGCTCAATTTTCTTCTTGGAATTTGGCTCTGATATTCTTGGGAGCTTTCATTCTGGAATCTTTCAGATGGTGATAGGGTAAATTAGAAATGGAAAGAATTCACCGATTAGGGAAATTTTCTCTTAATTTCTTGGAATAAAGATATTTAGACTCTTTTTTGATTAAGACTTTCAGAAAGTCCAATAATTTTTAGATGATCTCTCTTCAGTGTATTTTCTTTTTTAAAAGGGCCAACACAGCAAGTATTAAGTGTTGGAGGCTAAATTTGAACTCAGGTCCTCCTGATTTAACAAACTCTCAACTTTCCTAGTTCTTATTTCCACACAAGGATGAGCAGGGGCAAGAAGAAATAAATTATAGTAGTGCCATGATGCGATTTTAGGAAGTGTTACAGAATTGTATTAATTTAAATAGAAAAGAGCTTGAGGATTCAAGTAAAATGTTTATTTCTATATGTGTTGATTCCCAATAGTGTTCAGCTTTGGAATTATTGATCAACTTGTTTTTCTTAATTTAGATTTAGATACAGAATGTTAGATTTATGTTTTGCAAAGTAAAAAGGTTTTCTTTTAAAAGAATTTAGCATAACATTTTTTTCTCCTTACAGATTGTTAGATGTTTTAGCTGCTAGGAAAGACCCTCAAGGACTATCAGGACACGTTTTACTAAATGGAGCTCCTCAGCCTGCCAACTTCAAATGTAACTCAGGTTATGTTGTACAGGTAAGTAATGGATAAGAGCGATACATTCTATTTTTTGTTCTTTTTGTGCTTGGTCAAGCTGGAGCCATCTCTACAACATCTTCCCTTTGCATTCCTTGAATCCTCCATGGCATTCAGGAAGACAACATTGGCTGATTGTGAGGAGAAATGTGGCACAGAACTGATGTTGAAAGTATATTGATCAAATGATCAGCACCAGAAAAATAAACTACATTTGACTACTTTTTGGACTAGTTTTCCCCTCATGTTTTCATTTTTTCCTACTTCTGCTTCCTCTTTTTCTTTTAATTATATTCTTTTAATTATCTATTTGACAAACATTAACAAAAATGACCATTATTACATACAAAAAAAAAAACCATATAGAAAAAGAGGATTATATGCAAAACTCTGCTCCTTCTTTTTCTCTTGGTTATGAATACATCCCAACATTGTGTGATTTGACTACTCAATTAAATTCAACACACTGTCATTATATATGCACCTTTTGCATTTAGAGCCCTGTGCAAAGTCATGCTAATAGTTGTGCCTTCATGGAATATAATCTAGTGTATAGATGGGATTCTTATAGATACTATAAAACTATACATGCTAAGTATATTGCAGAGTCATAGTTAGGAGTGACAGAGGCCTACTAAACCAACCTACTAAACATTATTATAATTAGAAAGATGAAAACCAAATGCTTTGCCAGTTGGAGTTTTGGAGAGGGGAGAGGTGAGTAGTGGTTGTGAGATAGATTAAGGTTATTCATGGATGGAGGAAGGTGGCTTTTTGAAGAAGGGGGAAAAATTGGACTTTTAAGAATATATAGGGATTTATTAGGCAAAAACAAGAAGATGGAAAGAAATTCTAATCATAAAGAATAGAGTCAGCACACAGAAATGGGAAATCAGGGTGAAATTGTTCAGGCGAGAGAAAAGTTCAATTTGGTAGTAGCTTGAAGGTACATGAAAGGAAGTGTTAAGAAACTGATATGGAATGATATAATAATTTAGGTTGCTGAGAACTTCTAATATTAAGCAAAGGAGGTTGAACTTTATGGAAACGAGCAAAAGATTTTCAGCAGAAGAATAACTTGAGCAGATCTTTTCATAAAGGAGATTAGATTGATGGAAGTATACAGAAGTTTTGGGAAGGGGAAAGAATAGAGATGGAAATAATAGCTAATTACGAAGTGTCGGTCTAATAATGAAGGCTTGTAAATATGTCAGCAGAGGATATAAATTGTTTCTACCATTTTATTGGTATCCATAGTGCCTAGCACTGTCCTTGTACATAGTAGATACTTAAATTTTTGTTTGAATGAGAAGAGATGTATGTGAGAAATGTTGTTAGGTCATTAGAATGGACAGCATCATCTAATAGTTATTGTTGGTTGTGAGAAGCCAGGCAAGAAAGACCTTGTTTTTAAACATGAGAGACCATGCAAATGTTAGTGTGTCTGATGGGATGAGTAAAGTTAAAAAGAAGGACAGATTTTAAGGAATAAAAGGAGTTTTTTGTGGGGTATGAGGTAGGACTTTAAGGTGCTAATATCTTATGGGCAGATATGAGTAGAATTCAGAAGAGTCAGTGTTGGAGTTTGAATTTTGGAAGTGATATGTGGAGGAATAAAGGAGTAATTTGTCAAGAGGTAAAGCGAAGAAGGTTAACAATAGAGAACTAGAAATCTAGCCATTAGGAATAGCTATTATATAATATAATATGATATAATATAGTGTGATACAATGTAATAACATAATATAATAATGTGAGTCAAGAAGAAATAGAATTGTGACTTTTAGGCAAGAGAGCAATTTCCAGAAGGAGAAAAAAGTCATCAAGAGTATCAGATACTACTACAAAGAAGGATGAGGGATGAAAAAAAACTTTCTGATCTGTTTGGTGAATAGATTATTAGGACGGTTGAGAGATTCTTATTAGAATTCTGGATATGAAAGCCAATTGTAGTAGTGTTGAGAGTATACTGAGAAAGGAGGTTTTAGACACGAGGAGACTCAGTAGAGAGCAGTGTCACAAAAATCTAGAGGAAGGGAGAATAAATATAAAAATAGAAAACTAGAACAAGAATAATAAGGGAAAAAAGCTATTGCATACAATTAAAACAATGTGATCCTGACCTATTTAAACAAGTTATTGATAATGAAAAATGAAATTTTATTTTAAAAAATATGTAATTGAATCAACTTATAGATATGTCAAATGAGAAGAGATGGCAGTTTAGAATATAAACTTGTGTGTAAAATCTTACAAAGGACAATGGAATATTATGACAATAATATTTCATGAAGCAGAGAGAAGCAGTAGAGGGTAAAAACCACTTTAAGGGAATCTTGGCCTGAGACTCAACTAAGAAAAGGTCATTTATTACCCTAAGATCATTTTTAGATGAAAATGGAAGAGATTTGTTAGGAATTCTATTACAAACTAATTTTTTTTACCATCAAGCACAAGGAAGCCACCATACTTAGATTCTAATTGCTACAAGAGTAAATGGAGTAGGTGGAATTGGTCCTAAAGACAGGATAATAGTAAATAGTATAATTAATAATAATAAATAATCTGGCTGGCTTAGACCAAATGTGTTTAGAAGAAATAACATACTAGGCGGGACACAAATGTGATGGCATTAGGTGATTGATGCACATAGTATTTAAATGAAGAAAAATAAATACCAAAGGCCTTATGTTTAATTTTGAAAAAATATTGATCAACCCAAATAGGCCTATTTTCAAATTTATAAAAATTTTTCAAATTCTTTTAAGAATCATTTCCAATAGCATCCTCAATGACGATACTAATAGAGAACAAGTAGACTTTATAGGCTAATAGTCCACAGATTACACTTTTAACCTCACACAATTGACCAAAAGATGCAGAATCTTCAGGAAACTGGTGCTTGTTGACTTTTTTTAAAGGTGTTTTTTTCAGTAGGGAAAAAAAAATTACCTTGAAAGTTCTTTTCCAACAGAATATCTACCATCTATATACATCAGTCATTAAAGAAACCTTAAAAGAGGTACAACAGATACCCAATCCTGCTATCAATACATCTGTGTGTATACATACAAGCGTCTATATCTACACATGTCTATGTATATGTACATTTGTGTATATCTACATTTAGTTATAACTATATCCATCTATCTATTTATGGCAAGCCATCAAGCACAAAAATGTATGTTTTTTTAAAACTATTATGGAAGAAATTCAACATAACTGATAGTGATTAGAAGCTAAAATAGTATAGACATTGTATATAGAGAAGGCAGACCAAATTCCAGAGATGTTGTGGAGGGAGAATTGATAAAACTTAGCTTAGTATAGGATAGTAATGTCCTCAAAAGAATGTGAAATTAGGAAAAAAGGAGTTTGGGGAAAAGATAAGTTCTCTTTTGGACATGATGAAGTAGAGATTTCTGGGGCATGTCAGTTGATAATATGGGTTGGAATCTCAGGAGAAGTATATTACTCAACTCATGAATTTGTGATGGTATCAGTATGGCTGTCCCTTCCAGTGTACTTAGCCCATCCTCTATTACAAGTTTGCTCATCCTGTATGACTCTTGTCTATCTAGTCTGGCTTTTACTCATTATAGAGAACTTCTTTTTCACTTCTGACATTGTGAAGTTACTGGCAGCTTGTGTGCTTGGAGAGTGATTGGACTATCTGGGACTATCTGTCATTCTTTTAACTTTTCCCTTTCCCTCATGCAGTTATTCACTTACTCTTGTTGAATCTATAGCATCTTTTGTATCTGTCCCTTTCTCAGTGCACTTAGCCAGAGTCTTAATCTGGCCTCTTAATATTTGTTGCTTGCTCTTTTGCTTTCTAATTATTTTCTGCTTCTAGTCTTTCCCCAATCCAGTCCTGCCTCCACACAGAGCTTCCCAGTAGAATTCTTAAAACTTAACTCTAATCATGTCACATGCTTGCTCAAATAACTTAAATTTCCTGTTATCTGTAAGATAAAATGAGTTACAGTTTTTTCCTGGTAACAGTAGCTTTTTTTTTTTTTTTTTAAATAAGAGTAATTTCTTCACTACCATTTCTAGTACTAGCTACATTTCTCTCATTCCCTCCCTTCCCAACTCAGTAGTCCTGTGAGTGAGTCAATACTTCTTCTCACTAACATTTCTAGACCCTTCCTCTACTATCTTCACTAAGCAATCTATCTTCCTTTGAGCTTCATAATGCCTGAATTATAATACTTAGTTTAGTTTCTGGTGGTGGTTGTCTATCAACTCCTGGAATATCCTCTTTCCTTCCTCTGATGAATTTACAGTCTTTTTCTCTCTGAGACTCTAGCATACATAAATATAATCCTTCAGATACCCAGCTTCCCAGTTCCCAGATATAACCTTATTTCTCCACTCTGTCAGTTACAGTTAGAGAATAGTCATATCCTTGATCTTGTCATCATCACTGAGTGTTCCATTTTGGTTTTGGAGTCTTGAAATTCCTTGGTCTGCTTTTTTATCATTCTATGTTTATCCATTCCTTACAACCCTTATTTATCACTCCATCTTTATGTCTTATAACCCTTTCTTCATTCTTGTCATGTTTTTCATATCTTCTCCCTCTACTCTTTTGTAAGCCATAATCTTTGATCTAGTTGTTCTTCTTTTTTCCCCTTCTTCAATTCTTTGGTAAACTAACTCTCCTCTAAACTATCTGTTCTCAAGTCCCTCACCTTCTTGTCATACGTTGGCTGCCCTCAACATCCTTGCTATAGCTATTGTTCTATTTCCCACCTTCCCTTCTTGATTAATTCCTTAAGAAGACTATCATATTCAGTTGCCTCCACTTCTCTCCTCTCTTTTCTAAACCCTTTGCAACTTGATTTCTGTCATTATTTAACTGAAACTGCCCTTTCTGAAGTTACCAGAGATCTGTAAGGTACAAATCTTGTTGTCTTTTTTCCCAACCTGATTCTTCTTGACTTTGCTACAGCATCTAACTGTTTATCACCCTTCTCCTTCCAGCTACTCTCCCCAGTGTGGATTTTCATGATGTTGCCCTCTGTTGAATCTCCTCTTATGGTTTTTTTTTCTGGATATTCATCCATATTATGACCATTAACTGTGGATGGTCTCCCAAGACATTATCCTGGGCTCTCTTCTCTTTTCCCTCTATATTCTCTCATGTGGTGACGTCATCAGTTTCTATTTGTTTTAATTAATCATCATTTCTGCCCTACAAACTCTTCTCTGTCATGATATTTTATCTGGCTCTGTGTTTTTCTTTGTACAGGCTATCCCCACTTCTGAAAGGCTCTTCCTTTTAACCTTTCAACCGCCTGCTTCCTTCATAGAAAAGCTTAGGTTCTGAATTTGTTACAGGAGAAGGGGTGTTTCCTTGTATTTTATTTAATGATACCTGCCAAGATAATTGTTTTAAAGCTAATTAGTCATAGTGAAAGTAAGTTATAAATACCTTTGGCCCCATAATATGTGCTAGTTCAGTTTAAGGACATGCTTTGTGTCATCTCCCAGGTAGATAATAAGTCATCCATAAAAAGAGAAAGAACAAATACTGATTCATTCTCTTTTATCAGCTGCTGTATTCTTTAGGTGGCTTTGCTGATCATATATCTTCTATCTCTTTGCTTTGCATTAGAATGGATTCCCTTCTTCTGTAACTTTTTTTTTTGCACTTCCTGATTTTTCTTCTTCCCACTTCCCTGTGATGGTGCCCTCCTTCTAGAACTGCTTTGTTATTTAACTATTTTGAAACTTTTTTATATTAATTTAATATTCTTGCCAAAAAACAGGAATGAAGTCAGAAAGTCTTTCTGAGTTCAAATCTGGCTTCAGACACTTATTAGCTTGGGCAAATCACTTAATCCAATTTGCCTCAGTTTTCTCATCTGTAAAAAGCTAAAGAAGAAAATGGCAAACTAATTTAGTATCTTGGCCAAGAAAATCCAAATGGAAAAAAAAAGTACATCCTCCACATGGGGGTCATGAAAAGTCAGAGAATTGAATAATTACGTGTGTGTGTGTGTGTGTGTGTGTGTGTGTGTGTGTGTACTTTTATCTATGTAAGTTCCTTGTAACTAGGGATTGTTTCCTTCTTTATAATTGTATTCTAGAACAGTGCCTAATATAGAGTAAACAACTGATAAATCCTTACTAATTGGTTATCAATTGATCTAGTTTTCTTTAACCTGAAGGGGGAAAGGTCTGTGTTTTAGCAAGATGCATTTGATAAATGAGTGGAGGATGGAGAGGAGTGGGAACAGACTTGAGGTAGAGAAAGGAAGACTATCACTGTTTGCAGTGTCAGGAGAAAAGGGGATGTATATGATGAATAAATGGCAAGATTTGGCAATTGCTTGAATATGTGGAATGAGAGAGAGTGAGAAATTGAGTATGATCCCTAGCTTGTGAGCTTGGGAGATTGGGAGGATGATAATGGTAATGATAATAGAACAACAGAGAGGAGAGGGAGAGAGTTTGGAGGAAAAATTTCAGTTTTGCACACGTGGAGTTTAAAATGTCAGCAAGGCATCTAGTTGGAAATGTTAGTCTGGACATTGGGAGAAGATATTGCTAGTCAAACAGAGAGGACTAGGAGGAGGAGGAAGAGTTTAGGGGGGCAAATTAATTCAATTTTGGACACAGTGAGCACTTTAAGACATGAACAAGATGTGTAATCTGAGATATCTAATGGGCAGTTCAATGGACAAGTAGATTTGAAAGTCTTCATAGAGATGAGGATTTGATCCAGAGGAACTGCTGAGAAAGATCACCAAGTGAAATGGGAAAAAGGGAAAGAAGGTCTCCAAACAGGAAGACTTGTTTGTATGTTTTATCTCCCTTAGGGACCTCTGTGATAATCATCAGTTCATTGACTAATCAGATAAGGAATTCCATGTTTGTTTTTTTCTGTTAGATAAATTACTTTGGGGGGAGGGGGAAGTATGTTCTAAAGTTCTTAAGACACTTGAGAGTACTTTCAAAATCTCTTAAAGAACTTTAGAATTGACTATATGACATGGGGAGACACCACCCACAAGACTAACCATGGTCCGTGCCTTCATCAAAGAAGATGCTGTGCTCTTTGAACAAAGTAGAATTGAATTAGCTCAGAAGAATTAGAGAATTAGAGAACTAGAAGAATTAGAGAATTCTCAGAATTAGAGAAGCCATCCCAATGTTCAAAGGGACTATTTGTGTCCAACCTGTGGCAGATCATTTTGAATTCATATTCTGATCAGCCACAGTTGGACACATTGTAACTTGACTCCAACAACTTGACTCCTTTTGGTCCTCTTTGAGAATGGAAGGACTTTTATATTTTAATATATTTAACATCTACTGATTATCCTGCCATGTGGGGGAGGGGGGAGGGGGAAGGAGGAGAAAAATTGGAACAAGAGGTTTGGCAATTGTCAACGCTGTGAAGTTACCCATACATACAACCTGTAAATAAGACTATTAAAATAAAAAAAATGCAAAAAAAAAAAAAAAAAAAAGGAGAGAGAGAATGGAAGGACAATAATCAACTGGATTAAGTTAAGTCTTAATATGAAGTATGTAATATGCTACCTGAGGTAAAATGACTATATAGAGTTGCCTTGTTCAACAGTATTATTCTTTGAATGTTTATAATTTGTAATATAATATTAAACACCTTTGGGGCCGTGGTAAGTTTTAATTAGTTATGGAGTTGAAGGCCAAGTGAAACCCTAAAATTAATTTTAAATATTTTTTTCTTATAAGGATGATGTTGTGATGGGCACTCTCACAGTAAAAGAAAACCTACAGTTCTCAGCAGCACTTAGACTTCCCACAAGCATGAAGAACCATGAAAAGAATGAACGAATTCAAAGGATTATCAAGGAGCTAGGTTTGGAGAAAGTAGCTGATTCCAAGGTAATGAGTAAAAGCTGATAGGTTCAGAACAGTTGGTACCAAATGTTATATGATTCATAGAGTTACATTCTCTATATTTAGAAATTTTATTGATAATAATCTATATCATTTTCATAAACGACTTTCAGTTTATAAAATGGCTAGTTATTACATAATATTAAAATTTTTATTAACCTGTATTGTTATAACAGTAATTATAATTACATTTATATAATAAAATATTTTCCTTATGTCAACCATGGCATGTAGGTAGAACAAATTTATCCTCATTTTTCAAATAAAATTAGAGTTACAAAGAAATTAAATAATGATAATTTTAGCTAATATTTGTATAGTGCTTATCATGTGCTAGCCACTATACTGTTTTTGCAAAATTATCTCATTTCATCCTCATAATAGCTCTCGAAGGAAGGAGGAAACTGAGGCAAACATAGGTCAAGTGACCTGCTGAAAACCCTAAGACTAGTGTCTGCCAATCCCCCTTACTTAGAAAAATGTTCTTCCCACTGCCTTTTTTATCAATAAGTATTCTGCACTAAAGATATGAAAGAGGGAATATCCAAAGTATTTTTATATTCGTTTCTTTTGTTTTCCTTTTGTCACAGAATTGGAGTTCACAGATCCCATATCATTTAAAAAATACATTGTTTTTCTCATCTTCCAGTCAGATTTTCTTACTTTGTTCCTTTTCTCTTTCTGCTCATTATGAATGTCATCTTCTTCCCAAAGACCTTTTAATGTGATAGAATAAATAGAAAAACTTACTAAATTTAATTGGAGTAATCCTGAACCACTTGCTGTAGAAGCTAGATGAATGGACAAGAGATCTCACATTGTCTTTATTTGTTCTCCCATGGAAGTAGGTTCCTGACATTCAAAAGATTAAATCCAGTCAACTCTTTCTTAAGTGGTTTGTGTATTATCCAGGTACACTACACTACACTTTCTAAATCTTAAAACCAGTACATATTAAATAAAATCTTAAAACCAGTACATGGCTCTGTGCCGGGTAAGATAGCATTGTTGCAATTGTTGTGGTTGTTGGCTGTTGCCAGTTCCCTTTTCCTTTTGGTTATTTTGTTACTTCTTAGTATACGATTCATGTGAAAATACAGCACTAGCTACACTAAATTATGCTAAATCTCCATGTAATGGGTCACTTAGAGTTAGTAGTAAGAAAGATTTTATTGAAAACAGTAAAAATGAGATTTTTATTTATCTGGAATACCCCATGATATCACTAGGTCAAAGTTAGTGAAGAGTAGATTTTTATTCATTTTTGTTGAGAATACTACTTCATGGGTGACTTTTGGCTCTGTTTTTTTTTTTTTTTTTTTTTTACAGTAAATGTCTTAAACTTATGTCTAAGAAGGGCTTTGTGACTATTACTTTTTGTTTCTGTCAGCTTCCTTTTGACCAATCTCTCTTTTTCAGTCCCTGTCTCTTTATATTCTTTTATTATTTTTTGCAAGTCACCCAGAAAGTATCTCATTCATAGAGAATGGGTAGTTGGGATAGAGGCATAATCTTAGGAAAATCACTTTGGCAATATATGGAAGAAGGATTGGTAAAGGGAGAGAACTGAATCAGGGAGACCACTTAGGAGGTTTTGTAATAATTCAGGCCAGAGGTGATGAAGGACTTGAGGGTGGGAAGAGACAGAAGAAATAGGAATCATTGCAGGGGTAGAAATGGCAAAATTTGACAGCCAACTGGATGTGGGGTGAGAGTGAGTAAACCATAGGGAATGAAAAAGATGTTAAGAGTTTGTGTGATTAAAAGATAGGGAAGTTTGGAAGAAAGGTGAGTTTGTTAGGAAGAATGAAATTTGTGATTATAGATCATAATACATTTATGTTTGCTTGTCTTAAACTCTTTCCCACCCAAAATGAAAAGAGGAAGTGACAGAACTCTTAGTTATCAGCTATTGCCTTAAATATAGAGCCCATCCATCAAATGAATATTTGAAGCCATAGCATCATATGAGAAGCAGTGTAGGGGAGAGAATTTTCCTAATGATACCAGTAGCAACTGTGGATCCCTGGGTAGCAGTTAGCTGCCCTGAGGGGCTGGTCTCCTTTTTCCTCTTCACCTTACACCTTAAGTAAGAAGAGGTTGGAAAGTCTACACAGTGGACAAACCCCATGATTGGCTCTTTTTGGGCCATCTTCCATTTGGTTAATCACATCTCCTTTGGGAGTGTTCCCAACTCTGGAGACCTCTGATTTAGGCAAGGCACATGAACATGATTATCCAATTTTTTATACAGTTAAAAAAATGTTGAGGGAAAAGGTTGAGACAGAAGCTAGGAAAGCTTTCTAGAGAGGGGGTGGGCATGTGAGTTGATTTAAGAGAGTAAGAACAGAAAACACTATTTTCTGACCTATTAAAGTTAAGCTTTTCTTTTTAGCCCTTCTTCAGGGTTATGAATGTGATAAGCAATACTTTTTCCTCTTTTCCCTTTCTTTTTATTTTTGATGGGAATTTTACCAAATTGAAGAATGTGTCTTCAGTGTCCAAATTTGTTGCCATAACTTAACATTAAAATAATGATTTAGTATAGAACTTACTACTCTCTTGTTATTTAGGTGGGAACTCAATTTTCTCGTGGTGTGTCTGGAGGAGAGAGAAAAAGGACCAGTATTGGAATGGAGCTTATTTCTGATCCATCTGTTTTGTTTTTGGATGAACCCACAACTGGCTTAGATTCCAGTACAGCAAATGCTGTTCTTTTACTATTGAAGAGGTAAGGATTGTGGAAGGCACAGTTCACTCAAGTGCCACTGCTCCAAGAAGCCTTTCCTAATTCCTGAAGTTATCATTTCTCTATCTCTCAAATTATTTTGTATTTACATGTGTACATGATGTTCCTTCTAAGAATAATGTCAGTTTCTTGTAAGCAGGATTTTGTTTTTGTTGTTAAAACCCTTTGTACATTGCTTGGCACATGTGGTAGATGCTTAATAAATAATTGTTATATTTAATTGACTAATTTAATTAATCCAATTGAATAGAAACACTGTCAGAATTTTTCTATTACTGAGAGTTTTTGTTTTGTATAAATTTACATTTTGTAAATTAAGCTCCTTGGTGGGTGGCCAGATATACACTGGCTTGGGTTCTGGCTCTGGCGCCTGGAAGACAATAGTGACGGTGGCAGGGAAGGTAGCTGTGGAAGTGATGGTATAGGCCCATGTCAGGGGTCCTTTGTTTCAGGCATTTCACTGCTTCAGAGCCATGGAGATGTTGAGATTATACAGAGCTCTGTGAGGGGAAGGAGTAAGTTTTCAAAACAGTTCACTTAAATTAAGTGAGAACTGGCTTTATAGATGGTTTATTCTAGGACATGTTTAACATTTTGGATGACTTCATAAAATAGTAAAAGGATATGAAAATACCATGTGAATTTTATGTCTGGACTTGAAATAATCATAATTTCAGCCTTCCTTGATTATACAGAAATTAAGTTTCTGTGATGCTTAATAGGCTTTATTTTTATCCTTTTTCCTAGGAGGCAGTTTGAGCAGCATTGTTTTCTCTAGTGAAGACAAGAGAATTAAAAAAGTACATTTTAGGATTCAAAAGCTGTCTTGGTATAAATGTATCTTATAAAATTCAAAAGCAAAGATTGTGGACACAGGGCATTCTTATGACCAATTTTGTCATTTAATCTAAATGTTAAAAAAATTTTGGAAACCAAATTACCTTTTATTTTATTGTGTTATTTCTTAGATTTCAAAATGAAGAGCAAACTGGTATGAACTAGATAAGAGAAAACTAATGAATTATAGGAGAAATTCACATTGTATCCTCTTTGAAAGAAGCACATTCTTTATGAGTAAAGATAATGATTCCATTTTCTCTCTTCAATTTAGGATGTCTAAGCAGGGAAAAACAATCATTTTCTCTATACATCAGCCTCGCTATTCCATCTTTAAATTGTTTGACAGTCTTACCTTACTGGCTTCTGGAAGATTGATTTACCATGGTCCTGCTCAGGAAGCCTTGGAGTACTTTGCTTCTGCTGGTATAGTTCTTTTTTTGTGCACTTAGGAAAAGCATTGAACTTAGATGATTAAGATACCTTCCAAACAGCTATAAATCTCATATAATATGGGTCAGATTTTCAGGATCCTAAAAAGAAAAACTGGGTGTTGTGGGGATGGAAGGGGTAGTAACAAAACAAAACAAAAAGGCACAAATTACATCCATCTTTATATGTAACTACTATGGGATTGTCTGAAACCCAATTACCAGATAAAATATTGCTACTATTCAATTGCCATGTCTTCTTTATCCTCAATTCTTTGTTTCTTCACAATTGTCATAATTAATTTGGATTCAGCCTATATAGGAATAATGAACAAGACAAAAATCATTATTTCTAACCTTCTTTTTTCCTAATGGCCACACTTACTCTGAATATATGATAAAATCATGTCATAAATTCCTTAATTACTACATAAGATGAAAGCCATAGTCAAAATTGACCCTGGAAAGTCTTTCAAATCAAGAGTTAAGATGATGAAATAGGGGAAACACTGTAGCCAAGCTTTTCCCACATTTTCCTTTAAAAAACCTTAAAATAACACTTGAAATTGAATTCTAGATCAGCACAGCTAACAAAGATTGTGGTAAAATATCTTTCCAGCATAAAATAGCTTAGAAAGTTGGAAGGAGAAATCTGTAGGATTGGGAGGGGGGGGTGTCCCAGAGTGCATTTGTAGCAGTAACTCCAGTATTTTTTAGGACTCTAGACAAGAGACAGTCAGAAAGCGATTACAGTGAACCCTTGTGCTAGCACTAGTTAAAGTACCTGGAGCTGTTTTATAACTCCATTGCCAATTCTCACTTCCAAGTTGCAGTTCTAAAGGGAAGGAGGAATGCTTTAGGTTGCAAAAAAGCAGGCTTTCTGAGGAGCAATAGAGGAACAATTTCAGAGGATCAAGGACCCTTCCTGGATGAGGATAAGAAACATTCCATGCCCTCAGAATTAGCTCTTAAAACAGTAGTGCAAAAAAAAAAAAAAAAAAAAAAAAGCCTGAAATTTGGGACAGTGCTTCTGCCCACACTACCTTTTCTCCATCCCTGCCCCATTACCAAGAGTAAAGCTCAACTTTAACATAGGGTTCAGAGTCAAGAATAGGCTGGAAAAATGAGCAAATAATAACAACAAATCTGACCATCATAAGCTATGATGGTGACAAGGAAGATTAAGACTTAAACCCAGAAGAAAGTAGGAGTATCAAAACAGTTACAAAGCCTCAAAGGAAAGATATTGCAAATTGGATGCAAACCCAACAAGAATTCTTAGAAGAGCTAAAAGTGATTTGAAAAATCAAACAAGAATGATAGAGGAAAAATTGAGAAAAGAAATGTGATGCAAGACAGCTGTGAAAAAGATGAACAGTTTTGCTTAAAGAAGCATTAAAAAGTACTGACGAAAACAATACTCTATAGAACAGAATTGGCCAAGTAATAAAAGAATCAACAAAGCATTACTGATGGAAGTAACTTCTTAAGAAGCAGAATTGGCCAAATGAAAGAAGAGAGGTACGAAAACTCAACGAAGAAAAATCATACCCTAAAAGAATTGTCCAAGTGGAAGCTAATGATCCCCTAAAATTATCAAAAAAAATTAAGAATAAAAAATAACCGATCTAGAAAGATCATTAAGAATTTAAGAAGTAGACTACCTGAAAGTCATGATTTTTTAAAAAAGCCCATACATCAAGAAAATGTAAAGAAAAAGTCCCTTAAATCATTGATAAAGTATTGTAACAATTGCAGTTTCAAATGAGTTAGGTTTTCTTTAAAGAAAGAAAAGTTATGCATAACTATTGCTGTGGAAATAAATATGTTTAATTGAACATAAACTTGTGTTTCTCACTACCCTGAATAAATTATTGATGAGGAAAGAAGCAGGAGTTAATACTAATATTCAAATCAGAGAAAAGAGAATCAAGGAAAAGACATCACAAAACTTGATGAAATAAAAATTACTTTTAAAAGGTATGATTATATTATAGGGTTATCACACTATTTGTTTTTCCTTGGCCATGAGGGGAAAGGGACTCATAGAGATCAAAGGGAACATAAAGTCAACTAAGCGTCTCTCTCTCTCTCATTGACTATCAATCTAAGCAAAATGAATGAAGATCGGTAGCTTTGATGAAAAGGAAATTTCTAGATTCATACCCACAATAAGATTTTACACAGTGAAGAGGCAGCATGCAAGAACCGAGACTGGCTGAGGGAACAACCGATTCCAATTTCCTACCAACTTTATACTCATTCCAATGTATATGCTCATAAAGAGTAGGTGGAATTATTGATAACAGCAGTCTGAGTACTCTCCCCTCCCCTTTCCCTCCTCTCTCTCCTCCCCTTTCCCTCCTCTTTCTCCCTCCCTTTTTCCCTTCTCTCTCTCCCTCCCCTCTACCCCTCCCCCTTTATCTGTCCATCTGTTTCTCATTTCTCTGTGTGTCTCTCCTCCCCCCTCTCTCTCTTGCCCTTGTTTTCCTCTCACCCTCTCTCTCAGCTGAATTTGTAGTAGTCAGTTGTATATTGTTCCTTTAATAGCAATTAACAAATGATGGTTGATTGCTGAATGAATAAACTTGGAGATTCTGTAAAAAAAGGGAACCTCCCAAAGTCATCTTGCGGTTGAGTAGTAGAACTAAGGTCTCTTTACTCTTGATCAGATAAGGTTCAAACCTGCATGAAGGGTCCTCTATAGCTTTTTTCTATATTACTTCAGTTCAGCAAAACTGAAGGAGATCCTGCTGACTCTGAATTCTCTCTCCATAATATTTCCTCTTTTTCTAGATGTCCTTAAAGACATAATAATCTTTAATAAAGAATAATAATTCTTTAATAAAGAATAATTCTCCTTCGGTGTATAGAAAAGTATGGGGTATAATTTCTTGGCCAAAAGGGAATGATTGATCAGAACTATGTTATTGGATTATCGGGGTCAAAGGAAAGAAAAACAAGTAAAAAGATAAACTCAAAATTTTTGGACTTTATACATTTTAATTGATCTTTTCAGTCCTTTCATCCCTATAGATCTACTATTAACTGACTTCCCTCCCCTAATTCCCACCTAGTATGTTTATGAGAGTGGCCATGTTGGATTTTTTGGTAGGTTATCGTTGTGAGCCCTATAATAATCCAGCAGATTTCTTCCTGGATGTCATCAATGGAGACTCTTCTGCTGTGTTGTTAAATAGAGATGAAGGAACTGGTGAAGGTAAGGAAAGAGAAAATGATTTGTGAGTTTAAATTAGATTTTTAGCTTCATATCCATACTAGCTGGCTGAAGTTATGAAACATGACCATGTAGAGTTGTAGAATTAGTTTTGATATGAATGTGTGAAATAAGCAGGGAATATTTAATTTTGATAATTAAGTTTAAATAATTGGTATTCTAGCTAGCTGATAAAGACATTTTTTGCTCATATAGGCCCCACTCCAGATGTGAGTGACAGTAGTTGCATGGAACATTAATTTTAATGATACATTTATTGATGTTCAAGCTGAGTGTAAGGATTGATTTATGAGTTTACATTTCATTGATATTAAGGACCAAATATTGAAAATGAGGATTTGAACTAATCACAAAAAAGAGAATAAACAAAATAACTTGTTTAAAACCTCTGAAATATAGTAATAAAACTTCAGTTCTGGAGTTGTAATAAGTAATTATTAAAGTAATGTTGCTAACTTTTTTCATCGTGTGAGCCTTATCTCATATATATAGGGAAAAGTCCAGTTAAATTTTTGTGTGTGAATTAAATAAAAATTTTGTTTTATAAAGTTTTTTAATCAAGAAGTTAAGAAAACTAATGAGAAATTATTTAAATCAATTGTACTTTTAACCATTCA
Source organism: Sarcophilus harrisii (assembly GCF_902635505.1). Lineage (NCBI taxonomy): Eukaryota > Metazoa > Chordata > Mammalia > Dasyuromorphia > Dasyuridae > Sarcophilus > Sarcophilus harrisii. Next base: position 149,273,070 of record NC_045431.1, read on the forward strand.
ACTTTGCTTTTTCTTTTTAATTCAAAGCTAAGAAAAATTCCGATTCTGTTCAGCATAAGCCCATTATAGATGAATTAGCAGAGATTTATCTTAGTTCCACCTACTTCAAAGAAACCAAAGCAGAACTAGATAAATTGTCTATGGGAATTCAAAAGGTGAAGACAACTGTTTTCAAGGAAACAATTTATATTACCTCGTTCTTTCATCAACTCAAGTGGGTGTCCAAACGGTCATTCAAAAATTTGCTGCGTAGCCCTCAGGCCTCCATAGCTCAGGTAAAGTTGCTACATTTGTTCTGTGATTATAATAGATCTTAAATTGTTAGATGCTGATTAAGACCATTGCTACTACAAGACAAAGTTTTTGGTGGCATAAAGTATGAGGTATGACTGATAGTTTATAGATTATTCTGCTTTTTGTTCTCTTTTCTAGTGTTATACCATTTCCATTTCTTTTGTTTACCCTCCTTTTCTCAAATCATTGTCCCAAAGGATGAATCAGTAGTTTTTATTAATTATGAAAGCTTAAGAGAAGCAGTTTGTTGGAATTTTGTTTCCCTCAGTATAGTCACAGAGAAAGTACTGAGATGCATAGTAATGATGCAGCCATTATTCAAAACACTTTTGGGAAGCCTCTTGGATTTATTTTCCATTGGAGCATTTTTTTTTGAGTATATTCATTGATGGCAAATTTTCTTTTGCAAGATATTTTTTATTTTTGGGAACATCTAAAAGTCATTTAGAGCCAACTGAATAAATAAATTGGGTAGTCAGTTTGAGGAGATGACACTCCCTTTGATTTGTCTTATAATTTTTTTTAAAAAGTAGTCTTATATTTCATATCTTTTAAAAATATACTTGCAGTTTTTTGCTATGAAGAACATATTTATTCTTAGTTCTGGAGAATTTATTCCTATTGTGTCATTATTTTGAACTGATGAGACCTCTTGGATTTATTTTCCATTGGAGCATTTTTTTGGAGTAATTCATTGATGGCACATTTTCTTTTGCAAGATATTTTTTATTTTTGGGAACATCTAAAAGTCATTTAGAGCCAACTGAATAAATAAATTGGGTAGTTAGTTTGAGGAGATGACACTCCCTTTGATTTGTCTTACAATTTTTTTTGAAAAAATTAGTCTTATATTTCATATCTTTTAAAAATATACCTGCAGTTTTTTGCTACGAAGAACATATTTATTCTTAGTTCTGGAGAATTTATTCCTATTGTATCATTATTTTGAACTGATGAAGTCCATTCAAGAACACTGATGGTCTTTATTCATTTTTCGCATATCCCCTTCAACATTTATTCTGCCATTTTAATCGTTCTGAGAGGTGTGTAGTGGTACTTCAGAGTTGTCTTAATTTGCAATTAATAGTGATTTAGAAAATTTTTTCATAAAACTAGAAATGATTTTAATTTCTTCATCTCAAATTGTCTGTTCAAATCCTTTGACTTTTTATCAATTGGAGAATGATTTGTAGTCTTATAAATTTGAGTCAAATCTCTATATAATTTAGAAATAAAGCCTTTATCAGAACCCTTAAATGTAAAAATTTTTTCTCAGTTTTCTGCTTCCCTTCTAATCTTGTCTGCATTGATAACCCATGTCTCTTAGAAGCAGAGGGCAATGTAGTAATAAAATCTGCTAGATACTTGCAAAATAAAAGCTTCTAGTCATATCATAGCCAATCTAGAGCTTCCAGTCAGAGTAAAAATATCTAAGTAGCCAGAAAGAAAGAATTCAAGAATTGAAGAGCCACAATTGGAACCAGAGTGATTTTGCAGCCACCACTATAAAGGAACACAGAAGTTTCACTATAATGTTTCAGAAGAAAAAGGATTTGGGCTTAGACCCAGGAATAACTTATATAGCAAAACTAAGTCAAATGCTTAAGTGGAAAAAAAATTGCAGAACTTACAAGCATTCCTGAAATCTAAAAAGTTAAACATAATGAACAATTAACAGAGTCACACTGCTTTCATTCAAATATAGGGAAGTGATACATGTGTCCCTTTCATCATCGTGGTTCATCAAGGAAGTCCAATTAGACAAGGTCTGGGAATGTTTTAGTTCTGTTTTGATGATTTTTTAAAAATATAAAGAAAAAGGGAAGAGAAATATACTGACAAGAGTTGGGAATACACTGACAGGAGTAGGAAGATGTGGGGAAGGAGAGGGAAGGACAAGGAAAATTAACTTACATCAGGGTGCATAAGTAGACAGCTACACATAATCAGAGGAAAGATGGGAGAAGGGAGCAACTGACACTTGAATGTCATTGAACTTGTCAAAAGAAAGAATACATATACACGTAGTTGGGTCCAAAAATACATTTTACTCAAAGGGAAATAGGAGGGCAAGGGAAAAAAGAAGAGGAGAATTAAAGAGTAGATTAAGAGAAGAATGTCTTAAAATATTTCAAGAATGTACAAAAATATTTACAACTCTTTTTCAAGTGTCAAAGAAGGGGAAAATTAGAGGGTGACCATAAATTGGGGAATGGATAAACAAGTCATTGTACATATCATATACATAGCATGTATATGTATATATACACATTTATGCATCATATGTATGCATACACGTGTCATATATAAATGTAATGGAATACTATTGTGATGAACTCTTATCAGTATAATGATCAAACAGGATTTTAGAGGACTAATAATGAAACATGCTCCCTACCTCCTGATGGAGGTGATAAGATTCAGAGTACATGCAGATTGAGGGATAATTTTTAGATATTTCCAGTGAGAAGTTTTGTGTTGTGTTACATACTTGTTTATAACAGATTTTGTTTTTCTTTCTCAATGTGGGAAAGGAGGAAGAGATTTATGAAAATAAATTGAAATATAATTTAAGAATTAAAAAAAGAAAGAGAAAAGGATATAATTTTCTAGACTTGGAAGTAAAAAGCATCAAGTGCTAGGGTTTTAGTCCTCTTTGTTATGTTCTATGATTTTTAACTTTTTGTTTTAGATATTAAAGAGAGAATAATACTGATTCAATAAGAATTCATTTGAAAATTAGACTAGTGTGTGGGGAGGAGAGGCAATCTGTTATTAAACTTTTATTAAGTCCCTACTATGCATTAGGCATTGTGCTAAATGCTGGGAATACAAAGAAAGATAGAAAATAGTCTCTAACTTCTAGAAACTCAAGATCTAATGAGGCAGTATGAGTACTAGCCTTAGAGTCAGGAAAGTCTGGGTTCAAGTCCTCCTATCTTTGACACATTTGCTGTATGACTCTGGGCAAGTAATTTAACTTGCAGTTAAGGCAGTGCCTTAACATGCAGAATATTGGCTAATTTACATTAGTAGAAATAATATTCTCAAGGGGGGAACTCTTTATACCATTAAAATCATAATTCCATATTTAGCCTATATTTCTTCACATCTCCCTGCCTTCTCCCAAAATATTCATGAAACACAAGAGGAATAATTTTACCTCAAAATTCATTATTTTTTTGATTTCTAACTACCTCTAGTAGTGATAATAAAATAGAAGCTCTTTATAAGAGATGAATAAAATGAAATGAGAAGAATTTACTGATTTTTACCCTAAAAGAAGCATTGCTTCTGAAGATGTTAGAGGAAAATATTAAGACCAATCAGAGAGAAACCATTTGTGTGTATGCTTGTTCTTATTCTTTACGGTTTAATAACTGTTTTGTGAGAGCTTGGCTTTGTGACATGTAAGTACCTTGAAATGAAAAACTTTTTTTTTCTCTCCATAGAATCTAGTACAGAGCACATAGTAGGTGATTAAATAACTGATTGTTGATTGATTGTGACAACTTTCACTCTGGAAGGTTTTACAACTTGCCAGGATTAATGGACATAACAGTTATGTTTTTTCTTAACTAAGTCCCCCTATCTTGCCTAGGCTAAAGAGAAATATGGTCACTTATAGCCCTGAGCTGATGCTGACTAGCACAGAAGCTCTGATCTCTATTTTCAGCTTAGCCCTTCATAGGCAGCCAGTTGGTTCTCCCCAGTCCTCATGTTCTCTAAGACTTCCCATGTTGCTGCCAGATTTAATAAGAACACTAAGTTGATTCTAGTTGTATTGCATCTCAGAACTTCCAAACTCAAGTTATCTCCTAGCCTCATAATACTCCATAGCAAGGATTATAATCTAACAGTTTTCTGTTGTGTGTAATAAAATTCCTTCCTTGGCCACTTAGTCATTTCCTTCCCAGACTGATTTCAGTATGACCTTTCCCCACATCCCCATCACGATACAGTTTTAACCATGTCCCTCATTAGTATTTGGGCATATCATGATTATACTCCAAGGAAAATATTTTTTAGAACCATTGAGCAGTAAAATGTGTTTCCAGATACTTTATTTTGGGTTACTATGCTATATTAAAATTTTTGTCATTGTTCTTTAGGGTTTCTCTTCTTGCATCATAGAAAATTACTGCAGATAGAATTTTCTCCCATGAATCCTCTCATTCTTTAGTATCACTTAAATTGACAAAGTGCTATAGACCCCTGACAGAGTATTTAGCACAATTCTCATTCCCATTTTTCAATTGACGAAAGTGGGTTTAGAAAAGTATTATAAGTATCTTGTCCATAACCAGTATAGCAAGAGGTAAAGGCAAAGCTTTCAACTATGGTCTTCTGACTGAAAGTCCTGCTACTTTGTGTCATGTCACTTTTTTGTATCACCTGTGATGAACCAAAGTATTTTTATGTCCCTAAAACCATTTCTTATATCTCTTAAAAATATTAGGTGTATTGTTTTGTCTGACAGAATATTTTATAGAGAATTGTATTTGTGAAGAAATGAAAAGATTGATAGATAAAGTAAAAAACAAACAAACAAACAAAAAAAAAACCTAAATCTGCCCTTCTTCTTGCTGATACAGATTGCCAGGGAAGAATCCACAGAGAACAGAGGTGGTAGCACAGCACACTCTTACCCTGTTGGGGAAGGCTGGTTGAGAGATGTCTCCTTGTGGCTGGCATAGACAGGCCCTCAGCTAATACCCATGTCCACTCTTATACAAAATCCTTTATAAACTTTTTTTAGGGGCACTTTCTTATTTTACATTCTAAGAATAGTGAAAAATCCTATTTTTATACTGGAATATGGTAAAGAAGGTCTAATTAGCTTCAACTACCACTTTCAAAATCTAAAGAGAAACTACTAGTCACATAAATTTTCTCTTTTTTATTATTTTAAAAACAACTCAAGTTGCTCCCAATTTCCTTATCCTTCTCACTACTATGCTCCTTCCTTCCTCCCTCCAGATGTACCAAAAGTCTTAGTGTACTTTAAGGGTGGGGCACTCTGTATTATCCTCTGGTTCCAATATAGCATGGCACAGTGAATAGCCTCTCTTGGAGTTTAAAAAAAATTGGGGTTCAAGTCTTGTCTCTGACAGAAGACTCTATGACATTGGAAATGGAAATTAACTTCTCTCTGTCCCAGGCATCTGTCTGAAATTGTAAGTTGCAAAGCAAGTGATTTGTGCTGATAGAGGGAGTTAACTTATTGAGTATCCCCCACACCAGGAAAATTGCAGACCCAATCCAAAAAATGGGTTCTTTTTTTTTTTTATGTTATACCCTTATTTGGTTGCTTGGTCTACGTTTCAAAGATTCATACCTTTACAAATCTTAATTACAAGGCTTTAAAGATCTTAAAGACCATGGTTTGGCTTTTTGCTTTTGTTCTAATGAAAATTTTGGATGTTGACTTTATTTTGTGAAGCTTCTGAGTTAATTTGGGCTTATAGTTTCCTAGGATGTTAAGCATTTTAAATATTATAGACTTGTCTCTTATATTCAGCTAACACTATTTCTTCTATGTATACTAGCTTTTTTTCCATTTGTTTTTGGTGAAGCAGTTAAGGTTATACAGCTTGGAAGTGTTAAAGTAATTAATCTGAGGTTGGATTTGAACTCGGGTCTTTCTGACTTCCATATATAAAACATATTTACAAATTGTCTCAGTAGAATGTAATTTCTTTGTGTGTCTCAGTTTATATTTGTTTCTCTGGCTCCTAGCCATTGCCTGGTAGATAATCAATGTTTAATAAATGCTTGTTGATTGATTGGCAGGTAATGATCACAGCTTTCCTTGGATTGGTTGTAGGTGCCATTTTCTTTGGACTAAAAAATGATCCCACCGGAATTCAGAACAGGTAAGTATAAACCCACTCCTGGAATATCTGTGAAAGGGGTAGGAATAATTTTCAAGTGCATAATAGGCTTAAATGCCATCCCTGAGTTGAAGGAAACAAACAGTAAACAGACTTGTGATCAGAAATGGTGGTTAATTTTCATCTTTTTCTGACAACTCCATTTGTGTGTATTATGTTTTCTATTTCTCACTTTATCTATTAATAATAAATGACCATTATTAGGTTCTTAGCCATATTCAGTTAAGGCTAGTGCAAAAAATGCAAAATTGCTAAGTTTGTTATAAAAAAAAAAAAAGCAAGTATAGTGTTACACACATATAAAACAGTTTTGTCTGTTTCTTCCCCAAATAGGAATTGTTGAAGAATTGTAGCATCTACTCTTTGTCAGCTTTAAAACGTTATTTGTTATTATCAAAAATAATTTTTCTGGCATTAACACTTTAATTCACCTTTTGGCATTAACACTGTGCTCACCTTTTTTCTAGTAGTGCACAAAGATGTCTGTTTTTCCCTTTAATGTTGTTGCAAATCTTTGATTCCTTATTTTTCACCCAAATTTTTTGAAAATGACATGGGTGATTGAACTTAACTCTAATGTTTTTTGCCCTTTTGTTGTCCTGTGTTCCCCCTCCTTTTGCTTCTGCTTGTCTCTTTTGTTCCTCCTCTTCTTTCTTTTCCCCCTTCTGTTGCCTTAGCACTTTTTCACATTCTTCACTTCCTGAGAACATATATATTATTATATCATCTTAGTTGCATTTCTTTCCCCCTCTACCCCCCCAACTTTCTCCCTGTGGAAGAAATTCTGATTACTTGAGCTTATTATTTATTTGGATTCCAGATGAATTAGGATTTTTCTATGTTATTTAATAATGTTCACTTATTTGGTGATCACATAATCACAGATGGGACATAAGTGGCCAAAAAAAAATTGAGAATCAGTACAAAACAGATTTCATCCTAGCCATGTTTGGAAGTGTTTGACTTATAGGGGTGCTCTTTAGTACCTCTTTTCTCTTATTTTAGATGTAATCCTAGGACATTTGGATATATGTTTTTGTGCTTCACATCAGATTTTAAGTGGGGGAAATAATTTCTTCAAGAACTCAAGAAAACATTGTTATTTCACTACCCTATCATTCAGTAACTTTTTTTTGTTTTGTTTTAAACATCATTGTATAGGGACAGCTAGATGGTGCAGTGGATAAAACACCAGCCCTGAAGTCAGGAGGACCTGAGTTCAAATTTGATCTCAGACACTTAATACTTCCTAGCTGTGTGACTGGGCAAGTCACTTAACCCCAATTACCTCAGCAAAAAAAAAGAAAAACATCATTGCATTAATGTATAGTGCATTGTATCAAGGCATATTGTAATAATACTCATTTATTTTGAGAATTCTGAGTAATGAAGAAAGGAGAGCATGCTCTAATGATGAGTATCAGGGAAATGTGTAGTACATTTCAGCAAGATTTTCATCTAAAACATTTGAAAACAAAATAACTGGTCATATAAAGGAATATTTTACTATTTGAAAAATCTAATCTTATGAAGTATTTCCCAGATATTATGTAAATGAAATGTTACCCTGCTTATAGCTCAGTTTAAGATTGGGGCTGCTGCATGTTATAAATCCACTAAGCAGGATAGGAACAGTTTGACTCCTACAGCATAAATAGCTCTAGTGACATTGTGTTCTCACTAAGGCTTTGGTTAGAAGGGGGTGATAATTATTAATGACTAGAAATCATACTTACTGTTTTTATTACTTATATACAAAAGCATATTGTTTTAATGTGGGCATGTAATTGGCGGCAAATGAGTTTTGAACAATTTCTTCTTTCACAGAGCTGGGGTGCTCTTTTTCTTGACCAACAATCAGTGTTTCAGCAGTGTCTCTGCAGTTGAACTTTTAGTTGTGGAAAAAAAGCTGTTTATGTAAGTAACCTTTTTCTGAATAATAATCAGTGATGATTTTCCAAATGCATCTTCTAGTGTTCTTTTCTATTTTTTCTTATAATGAATCAATGAAAAATATTATTTTTTAAAAATAAGGTCTTAATGCTGTGATTAATGTTGGGGATACAAGAAGAAAAATGACATAGTTTCTGATATCTTATGTTGGCAAGAGGAGCCAAATGTCTCTCTGACCATGTTCCCTGTGCCTTCCATCTCTTTATGGATACAGCATGTTTTCTAAGGGAAGGCAACAATGGATCAGTATGCATCTTCATCTAATGCAGAGTGCCAGCTCCTGTTCCAGCTTTAGCTTTTACCAAGTCTTTCCCCTGTAACATGGAAATCCTCAGTCGCAAAAGAGGAGCAATTTTCCCTTTGACCTAAGCCTTGCATCTATCCCATAAGGGAAGAGGAGAAATCTGCCAAACAGATTCAACTTCCGTCTCCTGCTGTCCCCCTTCCTGCCTAATTTTCCAATCTTTGGAGAGAAGTGGAATAGTGAAGGAGAGCCTTCCATTTGACTGTGTGACTATGTGCCTGCCATCTATTTTTCTTCCAGCCTGATCTCAACCTCCTTTGGAAATAGTATTGGTATCCTCCCCTTAGAGATGAATATTCTCACCCTTAGCCATACTTTTACTACCCTTCATTGAATCCGAACCCTTGCTGGCCATCATCCAAACTCAGTGCCCCATCCCTCTACTTAATTTCTTATTCCCATTCCCCTCAAACTTCTATTTGCAAAGTTTCAATAAAACATCATTTCACTCTTGTACTCTGTGGAATTCCTCCTGTTCTAGAGTCAACACACTATCCTTCATTCTAAATTTTTTCCTTTCTCACTCCTTCCATCTGTTCATTATTATTAAAACCTGTCTTCCCTAGATGGCACAGCCATCCTAGCCAACATTTCAAGTACTGCATGCAACTTCAGTTATTTTCCTTGGCTTTTCTGGTCAAGGTGGGGAGTTGGAATGCTACTTCTAGGTTCCATCATTCAGTAACCCCTCCTCCTTTGAGGTTCATGCTATTTATATCTATTACATGCTACTTATATTTATTGCTTAATCAAAATCCTCCCAAATCAAAAACATCTCCAAGTTACTTCTTTTCTCCTTCAAGTACATGTATTTCCTTTAAGTACATATTTTTTCTCTTCTCTCTTCCTAAGGAATATCAGCATGCATATTGACTCTCCTTCAAGCACTTTAACTACTCAATTCCTCCATCTACTCATTCTTCCACTCCATCTTAGCTATACACAAAAGTGATCATATCTCTTGATTTTGCTGTCACCCATAAATGTAAGACCTCAACATTCAAAAATTCTGAAGAATCATTTTACCATAATCCATTGACTTTTTACCCCTCTCTGCCTTTGTTTGAAAACCCTACTCTTGTGGACCATGACATAACCTTTATACTCTTCTGTTATTGTGTACTTGTTTTTTTGTTTTTCTTCCTGGGTTATTTTTACTTGATTTCTAAATCTGATTTTTCTTGTGCAGCAAGATAACTGTATACTTAACAGATTTAACATATATGGGACTACCTGCCATCTAGGGGAGGGGATGGAGGGAAGGAGGGGAAAAGTTGAAACAGAAGTTTTTGCAAGGGTCAGTGTTGAAAAATTACCTATGCATCTGTTTTATCAATAAAAAGGTATAATTAAAAATCAATCAATTGATTAAAAAAGAAAATCTTACTCTTAGTCTACACTGTGATTTCCCATCCCTAGTCTCTTCACTTCTCTTCCAGGTTATCTGCCTGCTATTAGATACTCCCAGTTCTTTTTCTATCTTGATCCCTTGGTGAACCAGTTCAACTTTATATTGTCCTCTCTTGAATCCCTACCTCCTCTAATCATAACTCCAGTTATGCCATGCCTCAGATAATTCTACCATTCACCAGCTCTGTTTTTAGACACATGGGCTGAAAAAAGATGAAGAGAATCATTTGGTAATTTTCACCACAAATTTATGTTGCATAATCTTATCTGGACCCTTGCTGCTGCTATGTTATCTTTCTATCCTTTATCCACTTGCTATCCTACTTTCCACAATAGCTTTTCTAAACTTTTTCATCTTTTCAACCTTCCCATGGCTTTTTCTTTCCCTCATCACTCAGCTGATAAAACCTTGTCTCTTATTTTACAGAAGAAATAAAGAACAATATGACGCTGGGCAAGTCATTTAATTCCAATTGCCACTGCAAAGAAAAAAGAAAGAACATTGTGAATCATTTTTCCCCTCTTTTCCAACACTTTCTGCCACTATCTTCTCTTTTACCTCATTCCACATGATAAAGTGGCCTTATTTCTTACAAAACTAATCCCTGTCTGCCTGCTTAAGCAATTTCCTCCCAGATATTCTCTCCCAAAGTTACCTCTTGGAGAATAGTTCATAAACTATGGTGTGTGTTTGTGATGGAATATTATTGTTCTATAAAAAAACTGAGCAAGATACTCTCAGAAAAAAAAAAAAACCCTGGAAAAAAGTCCTCCATGAACTCAAGCTAAGTAAAATGTACTGTATACAGAGTAATATAAATAATCTGGGATGACCATCTGTAAATTACTTTGCTATTCTCAGCAGTACAATGATTCAAGACTACTCTGAAGGACTTAAGATAAAAAAAAAAAAATCCATCCATTCCCACAGAAGGAACTGATTATATCTGAATAAAGGCTGAAGTATTCTCTCTCTCTCTCTCTCTCTCTCTCTCTCTCTCTCTCTCTCTCTCTCTCTCTCTCTCTCTCTCCTTCCCTCCCTCCCTCCCTCCTTTTAAGAGATTAAACTTAATTTTTCTGGAGCATTCTAATTTTCATTAGGGTGGAGATCTGTTTTCTTTCACAACTTGACTTTTATAGAAATGTTTTGTATAACCTCATAAGTAGTTCCTTAATTCTGGGTGGGGTTAAGGGAGAGAACCTCAAACTCAAAATTTTTTCAAAGAAATATAAAAAAAAAGTTTGTTTTTTAATGTAATTGGGGGGGGGTATTAAATAAATAAATCAAATAAAACCAAAAGGTTTTCCCCCTTTGTCACTTATTTTCATTTTCTCCCTGTCTCTTGGCTCATTCCCTACTGCTTGTCTCCCCAATCCTGGAAAAAAAAAGCCAAAAAATACCTCACTTGAGCTTTCTATCTTTGCTTAAGTATATCTCTTTTTCCCTTTTAGGGAAATTCCTTGATAGAATCTATCTACAATAGATACTTTCATTTTCTTTCTCTTGCTCTCTTTTTAATCCCTGACAATTTGACTTCTGACCCTATCATATTACCAAAACTGATTTCTGGATAGTTACTAATGATCTCTTGGTCCAGATCCAGTGCCCTTTTCTCAATTCTTGTTCTCCTTGAACTCTCTGCATGCACCCTCTGACACGACCCTCTCCTTCTTGACAACACTATCTTCCCTCTAAGTTTGTGGGACTGTCTATCTTGTCTCAAGACTGGAACCTTCTCCAGATCATGCTCACTAACCATAAATGCCCCATAATTTGTCCTGGGCCCTTTTCTCTTTTCCCTCTATACTCCTTCACACAGTCATCTCATCAACTCCTTGGATTTAGTTAGCATCTCTGCTGATGATTCTCAAATCTACCTATCTTGCCCCAGATTCTGTTGATTTATAGTCAGTCTCTAGGATACTTTATTTGGCCTTTAGAGCCCTTTGTAACCTAGCTGCCTATTATTTTTCCAATTTTGTTACATCTTATTCTCTGTCATGTATTCTTCCATTTAATACCATTGGCCTCCTGATTGTTCCCTGAAGAAGATATTCCATTAGTTTTATTGTAGGTTTATTTCAATCTCAAAATCATAATTATTCCAGATAAGTTATTAAATTAAGATTTCTTCAGTATTTCTGACAGGCAAAACAAAAAATGAGAAACTCACAGCAATTATAATTATTTTTAATTGTATTTTTATTGATGCTATTTGATTTTGTCGTATTTCTGATTATCTCTTCCATATCAAGACACCCCTTATAACTAATTAAAAAAGGAAGAAAAAGAAGTCTCAAGCCAAATCAGTCAGCAAAAAAAAACAAAAACCACTGACACAAAATTTCAGTTATCTCTTCCTCTTTCTCTGCAGTGAAAGTGGTTTTCTGACAATGTTTTTTGGACTCAGCTTTATCCATATAATTCATTGGAGTTTAATTTCATGTCATTATTCTTCCTGGTTACACTAGAGGAGTGAATTGTGCATATTGTCCTCCTGGTTCTTTTTATTTTACTTCACTCAGCATGAATTCATCTAAATCTATATGTGATTCCTTTGAAGTCTTCTTCATTATCATTATTTCTTATAACAAATTTCTTTTCATTACATTCATTATGTGTTTAGCCATTCAGAAAACTATAGATATCTACTGTTTCCATTTCATAAAATTCCTTCTCTTTAAGACACAACTTGGGGCAACATTTTCTTCGCGAAACTTTTCATGATCCTCTCTTTCCAAATTACCTTGTTTTAATACCTTTTTTTTGGGTAGATCTGGAGGATCTTAACATCCTAATATGACTTCATTTTACTTTTTAAAAATTTAGAAGATGTAAGTGAATACTTTCTTTGCTTTTGTATTTATACACTTTATATTTATACTATTGTATACTTGTATATGCTTTTATAGAATCCTTCATTAGAATATAAACTTCTTGGGAGTCGAATTGTTTTGTTCCTTTATCTTTTTATCCCTAGGATCTAGCAGAATACCTGACACATAGTATGCATTTAATAAGTACTTTCTGATTGATACTGTGTTTCGGTATTAGTCATTATGCGGTGGTTTTAACCCTGTAATTTAGAAATTTTTTTCAAATAGGTAAATTTTTAAAAAGTTGTTTTTTATTCTGTGGATTTAAAATTTGAAAGCACTTTAGAAGTCATATGAACCAATCCTCTTATTTTCCCCTTAGCAAATGTTGGGTGCCAATTTAAGGGAGCTGTTACACGATTACACAATAGATACATAGTAGAACTAGGATTTGAATTTTTGTCTCTTGACTTCACATACTTTGCTCTTTCATCACTACCAATGCCTCTAGGCTCTCTGACCTTTTCCCCCGTTATTATATGAAGAAATATATGTATACATGAATAAATATATGTGCATGTATATTTTTTCCTTAATTGATACATTTTGTTTTGACAAGCTTGGATATTCTAATAAGTACCATGCTTGTCTCTAATGCTTTACCACAGAATAATTGAGCAAAAACATTAGTTGGAGGGTAAAGTAACAGGGAGGACGTCCTGCTTCTTGGATTCATTTGTTAGCAGAAAGAAAGCATCTCTGCTTTGACACTGAATAATTTGGTACCAACATTATCTGTTATTTTTATCTTCTAGTGTCTTCATTTATACAATTATCATTGTATATATTGATCTTTTGACTCCTCTTTTCTAGAGTTTCTTCTTGAATGGAAACAATAAAATAGTTTCTCATTTTGAATGTTGTTTTTTAATTTGCTGTTTAAAGTCTGATAAATTCTAAATTGTTAAACTGTCCATTTAGTATACATCTATATGTCCATAACATTTGTTTTTTAAATTTTTTTTAGACATGAATATGTCAGTGGATACTATAGAGTTTCTTCATATTTTTTTTCAAAACTGTTATCTGATTTACTACCCATGAGAATGTTGCCAAGCATCATATTCACTTGTATAACTTATTTTATGTTAGGTAAGTAACATGGAGATAAGATTATCTAAACTGGGGGCAGCTACGTGGCCTACTAGATAGAGCACCAGCCCTGAAGTCAGGAGGACCTGAGTTCAAATGTGACCTCAGATACTTTATACTTACTGGCTATGTGACCCCGGGCAAGTCACTTAACCCCAATTGCCTCAACAACAACAATAACAAAAAATGATTTATCTAAGCAATTCAGTTTTACAAGAAACATCTGATGTATTCCTATTACTTTCTTCCATGATTAGCACAGTGCTCAGCATATAATAGGTACTTGTTGATGGATTGAAATTATATTTATTTATATTCATATAAAGTTTGGTCATTAATGTAAAAAGTCACTTTTTAAGTAGACTTATTTTGGAATCTCTCTCCAAGAGCCGAGATTTTAGACTTTTTTCCCCCTCTTATAATGAAATCCTATTTATAAGAATATCTGCTTAGCATATTAAGATGATAAAAAGAAAGATTAATGATTTCCTTAAAAATCAAATATAAAAATTTAAAGTCCTCAGTTTTTGGAATAGTCATATAAAGTATAGCTGACCTTTGACTTGGTTTGGCTTTTAGAGACATGAGTTATCATAGTCCAGTATATTAAAGGAGTAATTAATAAAATCATTTAATGAAGAACACATCAATTTATGGTTCTTTTTCAGTTTATTTTATTTATTACACTGAATAGTAAACCAAGTAGCACAGTGGATATAAGTACTGGACCCAGAGTCAGAAAAACTTAACTTTCTGAGTTCAAATCTGGCCTCTGACACAGACACAACTATATAATCCTAGGCAGAACCTTAATTCTATTTACCTCAGGTTACCTCACATAATCTATATTTTCCTCATTTCTAAAATGAGCTGAAGAAGGAATTGGCAAAAATCTACTACAATGCTTTTGCCAAGAAAACCCCAAATGGGGTTACAGACACAACTGTGAAAATGACTGAACAAAAGCACTTAATAAAATATTTATTGATTGATAGGAATATTGTATTTAAAATAAGCCACTGTGTAGTGGTTTTAGCCTTTAGTAGCTTAGATATCCATATTTAGACTTTTTGGTGTCCCAAACCTGTTACGGACCCTTCCTTCCCCCTTGCCAGAATTGTCAGTAAACCTTGAGTAGTTAGTATAACGTTTAGGCTAGCTTTCTGGAGGACCTCAAGACCAGTCTTGGTCTTAGGGGAGGAGTGTAGCAGGCAGGAGAAGCCACCAGGAGGATGGTCAAAAATGGTGGAAGATCCCATTTCCAGTCCTCTCAACCCTTAAAGACCTCAGTAGACCATCATTACAGAACACTAAATATGTGTGAACTAGAGAACAATCATCTCATCAATCACACTGAGGTAACATCTTGTTGAAAGTCTCATGCTAAGTACCAAGTATGTGTGAACTAGAGAACAATCATCTCATCAATCACACTGAGTTAACACCTTGTTGTAAGTCTCCTTATTTCAAGTATAGTTCTCCAGAGTTCCGGCTCTCTACAGGTTAGAGCAGGAAAAAGTCATGAGGTATTTGGAGAAGTGGTAGGGAGATGGTTCATAATCACTTTCTCAATTTCATGTTCACTCTAGGAGTTTTTATTTTGCCTGTAATACTCATTTCTGATACCTCATAGTTGGGGATGGGAATAGTTTACTGGATAAACTTGGTTAGTCCTTGAATTTATTGTGGGGAGTATATGGGAAGATAAAAAGAAAGACTACCTTCTGGCACATGATCATATACTTAACATGGAAAAAACATATGATATATTACCAAGATACAGTATATGATGTTTGATTAAAATACCCAATTAACAAGTATTTTAAAAAATGCTTACTTTTAAGACATAAATGAAATAAAATGTAAGTTTTCTAAAAAAAAAAAAATGCCAGAGGAAAAAATACATTTATGATTTGTATCCCTACTCTTTGTACAGAGTGGTCACTTAATAAATGCTTATTGATGAATTAGAAAGAGCTAGGAAATATGGTTTTCTGTTTTTTTTTTGTTTTTGTTTTTGTTTTTTTTTACAAATCGGATATGATCTTGGACAAATTAGTAAAATCCACAGATCTCTTCAGTGTCTTCACTGGTAAAAGGGATCTTATTAGATGATCTTAGATAATGATAACAATTGGCATTTATTTAACATTTTATGGGTTGAGAAGTGCTTTGCACACATTGTTCCATTTGAGCCTTACAGTATCCATGTCATAAGATACCATAGAGATCATTGTTCTTGTTTAAAGATTAGGAGGGTTTATGATGAAGTAACTTTGTCCTCAGCCATTCAGATAGTAAATGTGCCAGTTATAAAGTTTTCCTATATGAGAATGAAAACAAGAATAGTAGGCCTTTGCTAATTAATATGTTTAATGCAACACAATATAATATAATTAATATGATATATAACATGTTATATTTTATAAAATTGTATTATTTTCTGTCTCAAAAACACAATGTTGTAAATGGATTGTTTTCCTCTTTTATTTTTTTCCCATGCTAAGGACTGAAACAGGAAGTTGGGGCCTTCTTCATCATGATGTTCACTCTGATGATGGTTTCATATACTGCCAGTTCTATGGCTCTAGCTATTGCTGCCGGTCAGAGTGTAGTGTCTGTGGCCAATATCTTGATGACCATCGCGTTTGTTTTCATGATGGTGAGTGGGAATCATCATTGCATGACTGTGGTGGGTTTATTTTTAGTCTTTAATAACAAGTATGAGGACATAACCTGGTAAAGAAAAGATTGGGAAAACCCATTCCATAGAAATAGCTAAATATCTGAAATCTGTTTCTTGTGACATGAGCCTAAAAATTATGTCTTTTCTTGCTTTTTTTCTAGATATTTGCAGGGTTGTTAGTAAATCTCCGAACTATTGTGCCTTGGCTTTCATGGCTACAGTATTTCAGCATTCCTCGATATGGTTATACAGTAAGTATTACTTTTTTTCTTTGTTGTAATTGAGATACTGGCCTTTATTGTAGTAAATCTGAAATTGGGAAACCATACTGACAAGAGTTCATATACCCAAGTGCTTCTTTGCCTTATAGACCTTGATTCTAATGCTTGTTAAGGTGGGAAAGTGTGATTTGTCTACAAAGGCTGGGAAACTCAATATATTTTAAGATTAATACTCATAAATCAAAGTAAAAGGAAAAAACTATATTACAAAAATATTTATAGAAACTCTTTTCATGATGGTAAAAAAGTGGAAATTGAGGGATGCCCTTTAATTGGGGAATGACTGAACAAGTGATATGTGATTGTGATAGAATACTTACTGTGCTATGATAAATGATGAAGGGGGGGATAATTTTAGAAAAACCTGGGGAGACTTATAAACTGATGCAAACTAAAATGAGTAGAATCAAAAGGAATATCTTTACAAATGTTTTTAAAATTTCTTTCCTTAAATGTTTCTCCAATACATTTTAGAACATTTTAATATTTATCCTTAAAATTTTGAGTTCAAATGCCCTCCCTTCCTTCTACTCTTTCTTCACACATTGAGAAAAGACTGGCAATAAGATATCAATAATATATGTGAAATCATGTAAAATTTATTTCCATATTAGCCTTACTATAAAAGAAAAATAAAATGCAAAAAGTATACTTTACTAAATGTAATTTTTATTTTGTTGTGGTTCAACAAGGTTTCATTTAATATTTCTACTTTTCTGCATTTGTTTGTGAAACTTCTGTGTTGTGTAATAGTCAGTTTTTGTGAATGTGCCATGGTATTCCCATTCATTTTTCTCCAGAGAGCAAGCATTTCTCACTTTTCTAAAATTTTGCTCATTTTCTTAATTTAGCTTTTGTTTATTTTGTGGTTAGAGTTATCTAGCTCTGAGAGGGACAAATTGACATCCCCCTATGAGTATAGTTTTACCATATTTTTCTTCTTGGAATTGGTTTAACTTTTCCTTTAAAAATATGGATGTTATGCTGCTTGGCATATATAATATTTATATGTTTAGTACTGATCCTTCATTGTTTATGATATCTTTTACTAAGAAGTAGTTTTCCTGCTAATCTTTTAAAATTAGACCCTATTTTTCCTTTTGCTTTGTCTGAGATCCTGATTTTAAGCTCTGCTTCTCTTACCTCTATGGTAGCATAATGGATTCTGTTTCAATTTTTTACTTTAACCCTATATGTGTCCATTTTAAGTATGTTTTAAGTATGTTTCCTGCAAACATTATATTATTAAAATCTGTTTTCTAATCCATTCTGCAGTCTGCTTCTGTTTTATGGGTGAATTTAATCCATTCACGATTATGCTTGCTAATTGTGCATTTCCCTCCATCCTGTTTTCTTCTATTTATCCTGCTGTCTCTCTTTTTGTCCTGTTCTTTCTTAAAAGTTTGTGTTGCTCCTGACCATTGCCTTCCTTTATCCAACTCTCTCTTTTATTACCCATTCCTTTCTTTTATTCCCTTCTCCTCTTTCCCGTTTGGCAGGTAGATTTCTTATCCAATAGTGTGTATGTGTGTGTAATTTTCCCCCCCCTCATTGAATCATTTTAGATGAGAGTAGGATTCAAATGTTGCCTACCATCTACCTCCTTATTTCCCCTCCACTGTCAAAGTTCTTCTTTGTGTTCTTGTTTAATATGAGATAATTTCTCCCATTCTTCTCTTCTTCCTCTTCTTCTTATACATCTCTTTCCCACTCAAAAATGTTTTTTTGAGATTGTTCCAATGTAATTAACTCCCTTCTTCTGTTGCCCTTTGTATATGGAGAGTCCTGACTACATTAAAAACGATAAGGTTCTATTCTTACCTTTTTATCACCTGCCTATGTGAGAACATTTACTAAGTCTCCTATGATTTTCTTTCATGTTTAATTTTTTATGCGTTTCTTGAATCTTATATCTGAATATCACATTTTCTATTTTGATTTGATCTTTTCATCAAGAATGCTTGAAATCATTAAATACTATTTTTCCCTTGAATAATTACACTCACTTTTGCTGGCTAGGTGATTCTTGATTGTAATCCTAGCTCCTTTGCCTTCCAGAATATCATATTCCAAGCCCTCTGATCTTTAATGTAGAAGCTGCAAAATCTTGTGTTTTCCTGACTGTGGCACCACGATATTTGAACTGTTTCTTTCTGCCTACGTACACTATTTTCTCCTTGACCTGGGAGCTCTGGAATTTGACTATAATATTCCTGGGAGCTTTCATTTTGGGATCTCTTTCAGGAGGTGACTGGTGGATTCTTTCATTTTCTATTTTACCCTGTGTTAGTATTGGGTTTAGGACTGGATGTTTTTTTTTTTGTTTGGTTTTGTTTGGTTTTTTTTTTTTGCAACTCCCTTATTTATAACCCTTTACAAGGCACAATTCAAGGATAAATAGTCAAATGGAAGTAGGGGCCCTAAGAAGCATTAGCACTTGAAAATAAGATTGGCAGCAGAAAAAAATTGGGCAAATTTGAGTCAGATAGAAGAATACTTACAAAAATATAAACTGCCTAGATTAACAGTAGAGAATATCAAGATAAATTTTTTTTTTTTTAGAAAAAAGATATTGAATAAGCCATAAGACTTTCCTAAGAAAAAAGCATCAGGATCAAATTGGATATACAAGTGAATTCTATCAAACATTTAAACATGAACCAATTCCAATATTAAACAAATTATTTTAAATATTAGGCAAACAAGGAATTCTACCAAACTGCTTTTAGAAACAAATATGCTATTAAACCAGGAAGAGCAAAAATAGACAAAAATATTATAGATCAGTTTCATTGATGAATATGGATACAAAAATCCTAAGTAAAATATTAGTTGCTATACAATAATATATCACAAATATATGCATTGTGATTAAGTGGGATTTATACCATGAATCCAGGGATGATTTAACCTGGGGAATATAAGTGATTATATTAGTTGCAACCAAGTGATTATATTAGTCACAAAAGTGATATGATTATATCAATAAAAGCAATAAAAAGCATTTTAATATAACCCTTCTATTTCTATTCTATAAATTTCTATTAAAATTTTTTCAAAGGATTAAGGATTTTTCCTTAAGATATAAAACATCTACCTTTTTGTTTATTTTATAGTATTTTTCCAAATACATGCAAAGACAGTTTTCAAAATTGATCTTTGCAAAAACCTTGTGAAGAACCTTAAACCATCAGCAAGCATCATTTATAATGGAATAAGCTAGAAGCCTTCCTGGAAAGATTAGGAACAAAACAAGAATGCCCATTATCACCATTATTGTTCAAAATTGTCCTAAAAATGCAAGCCATAGCAATATAAGAAAAGGAAATTGAAGTAATCAGAATGGACAATGTCTTTTTCCAGACAATACAATGATATATTTGAAAAATCTTAAAACTCGGCTAAAAGATTAGTTGAAGCAATTAATTTTAGCAAAGTAGCAGATATAAAATTAAACCACAAAGATCATAAACATTTCTATATGTTATCAATAAAATCCTTCAGTAAGAGATAGTAAAGAGGTACCCCATTTAAAATTACCACAGACAGCTTAAAATATTTGAAATTTACCTGCTAAGACAAACTCGGGAACTATATGAACATGATTATAAAATTGTATGAAATGATTCATACAAATTAAATCAGATTTAAATTATTAGAGAAATATTGATTGTTCATGGACGGGCTGAACTGATAGATAAAAATAATAATTCCACCTAACTTTACTGTCATTCAGTGCCATCCCATTTAAATTACAAAAAGAAAAAATACTGAGCTAGAAAAAAATAATAAAATTTTATTTGGAAAAACAAAAGGTCAAGAATATCAAAGGAATTAATGAAAAAAATATAAAGAAGGCTAGCAGTACCAGGTCTTGAATTGTATTATAAGTATATCAAAACTACGGAGTACTGACTAAGAAATAGAAACGTGTATTAGTGGTATAAAGTAGCAAAATATACAGTAGTAAATGATTAATCTTGCATTTTGACAGATGTAAGGATTTAAACTTTTGGATCAAGAAATCACTATTTGGTAAAAATTGTTGGGAAAACTAGGAAATATTATGACAGAAACTAGATATAGGCCAATATCTAAGATCATTTATAGATATATATATATATATAGTCGAGTGAAAAAATATTCAATCAACATTGATTAGAGATATGTAAAGTACAATAAAACATTGAGATATCATTTCACATCTCTCAGATTGGCTAAAATAAAAGGAGAAATGACATGTTGGAGGGGATGGGGAAAGATCAGAACACTGATAATGTGTTTCGTAAAACTGAACTATCCAACATTTTGGAAAACAATCTGGAATTATGCTTAAAGATAATGTCATATAGTAGACTCTGTTTATGTTGGCAAAAACTGGAAATTGAGAGACTATGAATTAATCGGTGATAAAATACAACTTCGTTGTAAGAAATGATGAGCAGGTTAATGTTAGAAAAACATTGAAAAATTTGTGTGAAATAATGAAGAGTGAAGTGAGAGATCCAAAAGAACATTAGATACAGTAACAATATTGTTCAAAGAGTAACTGTGAACAACTAAGCTATTCTCAGTGTTATAAATAATCAGGTCAACTACATCCTATGAGCGAAAATATTATTCACATGTAGAGTTAAAACTGATAAATAGAAGCATGCGTAGTATGATTTTATATGTGTTATGTATGAACGTGTGTGTGTGAGAGAGTGGAAACTTAAAAAAAATGAATGTTAAGAAAAAATTAATTATACTCACTGTTAAAAATATGGAGACTATGAAGGTAAATAACTTGGAAATATTGAATCTTAAGACTATTTTGACCATTTCTTTTTTTATGTCATAGGCACTGCAACATAATGAATTTCTTGGCCTAAACTTTTGTCCCAGTGACAACACAACAGTTTCAAATGATACCTGTAAATATGCAGTGTAAGTTTGTGTGCTAATTGCCATTATATTACGTTTTCCAAAGTCTAGATTTTATCCAAGTTATTTAGTAAAAAAAATTCATTTTTTTATTTTTAATGTAGAAAACATTATTTTATTTGCCATGTTTTGAGAAACAAATTTATACATTTAACTCAGCCTTGAGGATGAACATAAAATTTACCAGCCTGTAATGTTGCCCACAATTATTTGAGCACCAATTCTGTGTTTAGCACTATGCTGGGTACCGTAGGACAGTTTTATCAGATGTGGAGATGTGATTATACTTTCAAGAACCTTACTATCCAGATAGCAAAATAAATAAAATCAACATTGTTTACTACTGGCCTGACAGAAATAATGGTCTGGTCTCAGGCATATGACCATCTACAGAACTGATTTAAGCCCATTTCAAGCAATAATTACCTTAGTTCCTTCCTCTAGGGAAAAAAAATTAAAATAAAAAAGGAAAGAGACCTTTCAATACAAAGATGTGTCACACAAAAATTCAGGATGATTTTCCATGCAAAGATTTCTCCAGTGTCTATTTAAAGGCATTAAAATGTTTAAAAGAAATTCAGCTCAAGCAAAAATTGTTTTTAAAAATTCATTTTTATGAGGTATAACTTTTTGAGGTTATTGTATAATTTGCAGCATATTTATTGATTACTCATGGTATTTTTAGTTATGTAAAAAATATATGAAAAAAAAATATATGGGCAACCAAGATATTACTTTCTAGGAATTAATTGACTACTCAGAAAAGAGGGTAATAGCAACACAGTATATTGAATGGAAACTTGCTTGCCGATATTGTTAACCTAGTGTGTACTGATGGATGAACTGATCAATTTTTCATCATGCATTTTTAAGCATCTATTTTTGCTATATTAGTGTATTTAGGAGATAGCCTGGAGAATGACATAATAATAGCTAATATTTCTATAGCACTTATTATGCACCATACATTTTGCTTAACTGCTTTACAATTACTACCTTATTTGATCCTCACACCAAATCCTGCAAGGTGGATGCTGTTTGTTATTCCCATTTTTCCAGTGAGGGAACTGAGACAGATAGATTCATTGACTGCTGAGGGAGTCACACAGTCTTGATTTAAACTTGGGTTTTCCTGACTTTAGCCCCAGGATTCTGCCACTGTGCATTTATTTGCCTATACATGTATATACACAGAGTAAATATAAAGTTATTTCTTGGGGTGTAAGACCAAATGGGACAATTTGAGAAGACTTCCTACAAGAGTTGTTATAATCAATCCAGAAGATCTAAGTTTGAAATTCGCTGTGATTGGGCTCTTCAATTAAGAGTTTCTGAGTCTTGTTTTCCTCATTTAAAATTCAGATAATCTTTTAAGGTTAATTGTGAGGATTAAATATAAAAATATGTGTAAAATCTTCTAAATGATAAATCACTATCATTAGGATTTTTTAAAAATCATCATCTTTGTTGGACATAGATCTTTGAAAGTCCTTTTTCATGTATATGATGATTTGAATTATTATAGAGATAGCTTGCATATGTAGAGATATTTTCAAATAAAAGGGATATAAAATCCAAATCTATTACTAAAACATAAAAATAAAAGCATTTTAAAAGGTCAATAAAATGTGGAGGGAAAAATATTTAGAGCTAGAAAGAAGCATTAGAGATTAAGTGGACATGTTGGTGTATGGCCAGCTTTCTATATACTTTAAAAAGTATGATTTTAAAAACATTTGTAGAAATTCAGTTTTAGAAAAGAAAGTGAGAGACGTATGGGGAAAAGACTGTACTTGTAATTATTTTGAAGTTATTTACATTGATCAGGCATACTGATACATGCCTATAATCTGTTACTGAAAGCTGAAATTATTGGATTTCTTGAACTCTGTCTTTAGAGTAGTGAGACCCTGAGAATGGGGCAGATGGGGAATCAGGAATACTAGGCCAGGTTGGAATAAGTTTTATTAGCTGTGATTTCAGGCCTATGAATACTGTTCAAGCGGATATAAGATAGGAAGACACTTAGCTTCTCTTCCCCCCCCCCCCCAAAGTACTTGTAGTCTAATTTTTATCCTTGGTTAAATTTTTTTTAGCTTTCTTAGTGTATAATTCTACTGGGTCAGGGGGAACTTGATTAAAAAACCAAACCATTTATTTCCCTAGTTGAAGGCTAGTGTTAATAAAATATATAATCATTTGGGTGACAACAGGCATTTTCTCAGGTTTTATGAGTGGATATTGATTCTTAAATGACTTGACCTGCCTTGCACTGTGTGATGAAGCCAAAGGTATTGATGCCAAGGTGACTAAAAGCCTTTTCCTGTTCATGTTGGATTTCAGGTGCTCTGGAGAAGACTTCCTGAGAAACCAAGGGATTGACCTGTCTCCATGGGGCTTGTGGCAGAACCATATTGCTTTAGCCTGTATGATTGTCATCTTCCTTACCATCGCCTACCTGAAATTGTTGTTTCTGAAGAAGTTTTCATAAAGAATTTTGTGAGATACAGTGCAATTCAGTCTCACAAAGTATTTATTGTAAAATGTTCATTATTTGAGCTTTTGTTGTTAAAAGAATTATTCCCATTTAAATTGGATTTAATTTTACTGTGATTAACAGTTTATATTCATTATAAAGGTGTTGCAGAAATTATGTTTGCAATATTGTAATCTTTGAAAAAAGCATCAACATAAGCTAATAATATTGTATACAATTTTTATATGTTTATAGAAACTAGTTAACTACATAACTAGCATAACTCATTGATCTGGCACTGATGAGTAAGTGATAAACTGTAAGTATTGACATTTCTGCAATGTCAACTCTGAAATGTCTTGGGACATTAGGTTTTATGTGTTTGGACTTGTGACAAACTATTGCTGTTTAATAATAAACTTATTAAAACGAGCAAAAATTTATTTTATTTTATCTGCTTTATTATACATTTTATTTTTTTGGTGGTTCTATTATTTCATTACTGTGGATATATATCCCTGTAATATATGTAAAGAAGGTATTATCTTTTTCATTTTATAGATTAGTAGTAAAGCCAACATAGTGAAGCAGATGTATAAAATGCAAGAGTTAAAAAGTAATTCTGACATTTCACTGTTCTGCCCCTTTAAGGAGAAGATAATGAAAAAGAAACAAATTTGAAAGCTACTTAAATGTACTTAGGATGGCTAGATCCTGCAGTGTGACTGCCTGAATTTAAGCAGCCCACTGGCTTCCTATGGGCAAAATCACAGGGTCAAAGGAAACCCCTCCATCTGTCAGACAGAAGTGGTCAGAATGAGAATCTACTAATTGGTTCTAACAGGTGGGTGATATGCTGCTGAGGAAGCAGAGAAGATGAGGACGTAGACTTCTGAGGTGATTTGCAGCACAATCTCAAGCTTCTTAAAGAGAGCTAAATGCTTCCCTTCCATCAATAGAGAGATGTGGGAATGTAGAATGAGGCATATGTTGCTGGAATTGATCAATGTTGTTTTCTTTATTTGTACTTTTTTATGAGAGAATTTTCTTGGCAAGGTGAGGTGGGACTGAGAAACAACTGATTTAAAAAACCTCAACAAACCACTACCTCTATAAAACATTTTACAAAAGGAATCTTTAATAAACACGAGGGCCAGTTGGCATTCACAATTTCCTATCTGGCTGCTCTTGGTGTTTATAAATTCTCATGAATCTATTTGCCAATTATTTTGGGGGAGAGAAAGGATTTTAATATGCTTTAGCAATCTTGTCACTTTAATAACTGGAAACAGTGTATAATTAACATAAGGACATTATTTGCTCCAAAAATATTCTCTTTTGCAGTATTGCGGTATGGAAAAGAGATGGCAGAACATTCACACCAGAGTTTGGAAGTGGGAGGATCCAAGTTTTTATCTTAGTTATTTAAGCTCTTTGGATCTCAAGTCCTCATCTGTAAAATGAAAGAGGTTGGACAAGTCCATTTCTAAGCTTACATTTCAAATTCTATATCCTATGATTTATATGATTAAATAAAAACCAAGTTTTTTTCTCTTTTTGAGAAAAACCACTCATACATGTGTTATATATAACATACAGATCTTTATTAGGAAGTAAAGTGCTCAGAGTTAGAAAATGATTAAAATTCTTGACTACTGTGGAAAACCTGAAATAAAGAATTTCTTACTAAGACCAATAGAGAGTAGGAGTTGGAAAGGAAAGGAGATGGAGGCAAGATTACATTCTTCAAATGTAATTTGAAGGAAAAGGATGGCAATTGCAATGTAGAAAAAAATGACAGCTATTTCAAATTTTTACATTTAAAATAAAAATAACATAATATAAAAGTATTATAAAAGTTTACTATTGGCCATGATTACTTATTGGCACATGGTCAACATACATACATGGAAATTCCATGAAATTTATTGCACTTCAAGATGAAGTTTGTTCATAAGTAACATGTTATTCTACACATACATATGCACACACACTCACCATAGGGATACAAATGCATTGATTTCTTATTTAGTAAATAAGTTTTGTGGTGATATAGCATATTCAGAAAGAAAGTATAACATTAGAATGAAAATATGTGCAAAAGTCAGGCTAAGGAAGAATTTTGAAGAAATGTGGCATATTTTCTCTAGAAACTAATCTGAGGGAAAGGCCTGGAGAGACTTACACGAACTGATGCTAAGTGAAATGAGCAGGACCAGGAGATCATTATATATTTCAACAACAATACTAGATGATGACCAGTTCTGATGGATCAGGCCATCCTCAGCAACGAGATCAACCAAATCATTTCTAATGGAGCAGTAATGAACTGAACCAGCTATGCCCAGAAAAATAACTCTGGGAGATGACTAAAAACCATTACATTGAATTCCCAATCCCTATATTTATGCACACCTGCATCTTTGATTTCCTTCACAAGCTAATTGTACAATAATTCAGAGTCTGATTCTTTTTGTACAGCAAAATAATGTTTTGGTCATGTATACTTATTGTGTATCTAAGTTATATTTTAATATATTTAACATCTACTGGTCATCCTGCCATTTAGGGGAGGGGGTGGGGGGGAGTAAGAGGTGAAAAATTGGAACAAGAGGTTTGGCAATTGTTAATGCTGTAAAGTTACCCATGTATATATCCTGTAAATAAAAGGCTATTAAATTAAAAAAAAAAAAAAGAAAGAAACTAATCTGAGGGACAATATTTGCTTATGTTTTCAATTAATGGATGACCAACATGGTAATTCATATAAACAATTTCCATACTCCAAAAATCCCAAATGATCCTGACCTACCTATTTCTTTCAATTCTTGATGTTATAATCAAGCCCTGAAATATTTTGTTCTCCTCTTGCTTAGTGATTTTCAGTCATGTCTGACTCTGTGACTCCACAAAATCTTTTTTGACAGACACACTTGGAGTGGTTTGCCACTTCCTTCTCCTTTAAGAAATGGAGGCAAAACAGGGTAAAGTGTCTTGCTCAGGGTTATAGATACTAAGTCATAGGTACTAAGTGACTGAGATCAGATTTGAATTCAGAGAGATAAGTCTTTCTAACTCCAGGCCTGGCACCTGGCAGAATTTTTTCCTTCAAATATACCATCTCTCCTTCAAAACATAAAGTTCTAAAATTTGGCAACTACAAATCCAAAATAAACCAATCTTTCAGCAATGATCTAACTTTCAATATCAAAACTTCCTTTCCAAAAAACTGGTACATTCTGGTTATATGCTATCCTAATATTAACATTTTAATAAATTCTTATAAAATTTAAATCTCCTAGTACATGAATTTAGTAAATTAGTCCTGATTTCCCCATATGGTTATATCTTGGTTTGAAAACTGTAAAGATCTTTTTCTTTTTCTCACCCAAGTGTACTAAAAAATTTAGTTTGATTTAATTTAGGGAACAACTAGTGCTCCACATCCTTTCTAATCTTATTTTATGGCTTTGTGGTAGAGAGATCACTATGGTATCTTTATCTGTCCCCATGAATTCAAATCAATGTTCATGTGACAGCTAGAGTATGGTTTTAGTTCTATTCACAGATTAATAAACGATACATTAAGTGGACGGTGAATATAAATGCTAAATGTGTTAATCAAGCAAAGAAATTCCAAGCAGGACCATTCATCCTTTGGTTTAAGAGTCCCTTTCTTTCTTATCTTTCGTGTACATTTCATATTGGTCACCCTGTTGAGACAAAGACTTAAAAAAAATAAAAGTAAAGCTAAGAACTAAGCTTGATGTGACATGAAATATTTAGATAAATCTGAACTTAAGTTAATACTGCTATATTCCCTCAACCATTCTTCAACTTCAAAGATGACACAATGCTGTTTGGGGGGGGATTTGGAAACAATTCTATTTTTTTTTCTCAAAGCATTATTGCTGCTGGTTTATATAAAAGGCTAATTTATCATCAACTGATGCAATATAGTAAGATTTGCAACAGCAATCCAATACTGCTTTCAGTATTCTACAAAAAAGATTTGGCCGTTTCTATACTCAACAAAGAGAAAAGGAAAAGATGCCTTCCTTTATGAGAAAAAATTTATACAATAAATTAAAGTGCAGAGGAAAAAAAGACAAATGGTCAAAGGGACCACCAACATCAGACTGTGGTCATAAAATATAAATAGTATATAGATTACTGCAATTTAGGATTTGCTGGTTTCTCTTTATAAAGGCACAGACTATCCATGGATACTGGCACCTCCATTTCCTCCTCCACCTTCTACTCCTTCTGTAGACTGGGAGGATGAAGGGCGGGAACTCCTTGGGCGTGGCTGACCATTTGGTCCCACAGGAGTGCCTAACCGCTGACTGATTTGAGAAGCTGCATCATCTGATTCCCAGCGTTCTAATTCTTCCCGCACCAGGCGCTCCATCTGCTCCCTGTGGATTTCATTATCACGACCAAGCCTTTCATCCTAAGGGTGAAGGAAGAAACAAAGGTGATGATAGGGGATACAGAACCTAGAAGTTATAGGAAGGATGAATGCCTTCTGAAACATGGAAAAATGTGAATGAGGCTTAGGGGACCTAGGCGGGAGTAAGATTAAGAACAGTAATGGCACATCTATAAAATGAGGATGTTCAATTTCACAGCCTTCAAGATCTCTTCCAGCTCTAAATTTATGATCTCATGAATTTATGCCTACAATTCACATTCAGAAACATGAATTTATTTGTAGACATTTAATTTATAATTTATAAACATTTAATTATGTTTAAAAGATACTATGAAAGACAAAAGAATAAATGATTAAAAATAAATCACATAAATTCTAATTTATATGAAAAAAATTGGGCCCATTATTAGACATATTAGCCAATGAACACAGTAATGTTTTACAGCACTTTTGTGTTAAATTTGTTATTACACCACTGAACAAATAGAAAGTAGGTGACATTTCTATAAAAGAGACGGTGGTTTCCATAATTAATTTTCAAATCAAACTTCTTCATATACAAACTCTACTCATTAAAATGAGGTGCATTGAGCCAGCCAGTTTGCCACTCTAATGGCAAGATGGACTTATGTTAGTCCATTCATATACTCGTATTGTTCTCTCTTTTACCAACAGCACATTATTAGCAAGATGATAATTAGATGTAGGAGTGTAAGTTATAGCTCTAGAACAGACCTAAATGAAATAAATGATCCACTAGGACTAAAGCACAGACCTGTACCCTGGGACGGATGTCATAGTGTGTCAAGAATGATTCCCTGCTTCTCACTGCTATGAAAAATCCACTTTTGGCTTTGTTCTTACATTACCTTGGTGCTATTGGAATTAACATCTGGCCTCCATAATGCTACTTTACTAGGTATGACCAGCACCAATATTACAGATATTGTTAATGAAGAAATGTGATAGTGTCACAATTTTTCTTCTACTTCAGTTACCTCACAGAACCTCTTACCTCTGCTACTCCATCTAGAAGTCTTCCTAATACTTCTCGTCTTTTCAGTTTGGCCCTTTCCATGATTTCCAGTTTTACAATGACAGCATCAATTTTGGAGACAATACTGCCAATGGAGTGTTCCATCCGGTCTACGCGTCTAACAAGTCTGCAGGAAACCAATGATTATGAGAAGGTGCAGCCATTGTCTTCCAACATTTTCTCTAAATTTAGCTAGTCAATCTAGAGGTGAGGGAGAGGGAATCTGAAAGAAATATTTTATCAGACCTCTCAAATGGTTATTTCAATGATAAAGTCAGGGTAGTGATGGGAGGCAGTATTTACAGCTAGAGAGAGTCCAAGAATGAATGATCCATTAAAATTCTCATTAATAAAACTAAGCCAAACAAAATATGCTTACACTTGAAATTCTTCATAAGAAACTCCACTAGAGCTGCTACCCCTCCTTCGAGAGCTATGTCCACTGTCCTCATCATCATCCTCTTCAGAATCGTCCAGGTTTCGTGGGAAGCTTCGAATGCTCATGGGTCGGGGCAAAGAGCTATGATCCAGATCCAGATCCTCCTGCAGAATGGACAAGAATACTGGTAAGAATAAGGAGGCTTGTGGCTTTCTTCAACAATGAGATGATTCAGGCCAGTTCTAATGATCCTGTGATGAAGAGAGAGCCATCTGTACCCAGAGAGAAGACTGTGGGAACAGAATGAGGGATCACAACATAGCATTTTCACTCTTTTTGATGTTGTTTATTTGCATTTTGTTTTTTTTTCTCATTTTTATCTTTTTGATCTGATTTTTCTTGTGCAGCAAGATAATTGCATGAATATATATATATATATATACATACATATATTAAATTTAACATTTTTGACATATATTGGATTACTTGCCATTTAGGAGAGGAAAATTTGGAACACAAGGTTTTGCAAGGGTCAGTGTTGAAAAATTATCAATGCATATGTTTTGAAAATGAAAACTTTAATAAAAATCATAAGGAAGCTAAAAAAAAAGCTAACAAATCAATAAGCATTTATTTAATGCCAATGATAAACCAGGCACTATATTTATTTTTTTTTTATTTTTTTTAATAGCCCTTTATTTACAGGATATATACATGGGTAACTTTACAGCATTAACAATTGCCAAACCTCTTGTTCCAATTTTTCACCTCTTACTCCCCCCCACCCCCTCCCCTAGATGGCAGGATGATCAGTAGATGTTAAATATATTAAAATATAAATTAGATACACAATAAGTATACCTGACCAAAACGTTATTTTGCTGTAGAAAGAGAATCAGACTCTGAAATATTGTACAATTAGCTTGTGAAGGAAATCAAAAATGCAAGTGTGCATAAATATAGGGATTGGGAATTCAATGTAATGGTTTTTAGTCATCTCCCAGAGTTCTTTTTCTGGGCATAGCTAGTTCAGTTCATTACTGCTCCATTAGAAATGATTTGGTTGATCTCGTTGCTGAGAAGGGCCTGATCCATCAGAACTGGTCATCGTATAGTATTGTTGTTGAAGTATATAATGATCTCCTGGTCCTGCTCATTTCACTCAGCATCAGTTCATGTAAGTCTCTCCAGGCCTTTCTGAAATTATCCTGTTGGTCATTTCTTACAGAACAGTAATATTCCATAATTTTCATATACCACAATTTATTCAACCATTCTCCAACTGATGGACATCCATTCAGTTTCTAGTTTTTAGCCACTACAAAAAGGGCTGCCACAAACATTCGTGCACATACAGGTCCCTTTCCCTTCTTTATAATCTCTTTGGGATATAATCCCAGTAGTAACACTGCTGGATCAAAGGGTATGCACAGTTTGATAACTTTTTGAGCATAGTTCCAAACTACTCTCCAAAATGGTTGGATTCGTTCACAACTCCACCAACAATGCATCAATGTCCCAGTTTTCCCGCATCCCCTCCAACAATCATCATTATTTTTTCCTGTCATCTTAGCCAATCTGACAGGTGTGTAGTGGTATCTTAGAGTTGTCTTAATTTGTATTTCTCTGATTAATAATGACTTGGAGCATCTTTTCATATGACTAGAAATAGTTTCAATTTCTTCATCTGAGAATCAGGCACTATATTTAGACCAGAGATACAAAGGAAGGCAATAGCTCTGAAACCTCAAGGAGTCACAATCTAATGTAAGCATTTATTTAGTGCCATTGGTAAGCCAGGCACTATACTTAGGACAGAGATACAAAAGAAGGCAACAATCCCTGAATCCCCAAGGAGTCACAATTTAATAATGGTGACATGGTCAGACATGCATTGCACTTTAGAAAAATCACTTTGGCAACTGAATGGAATATGGATTGGGGTGATGAGACTAGTGGCAGGAAAAGCAACCAACAATTAATATATAATAACCCCCTTTCCCAATAATAGCCTAGGGGTGAAGTGATAGGGTCCTGCATCAGGGATACTTCAGTGTCAAGAAAGAAAGACTGTATATGAGAGACATTTGAAAAGGAAAATCAACAAACTTTGGCAAGAGATTGGATTCAAGAAGTTAGAAAGAGCAAGGATTTGAAGACATCTAGATTGCATGCCAGGGTGACTAGGAAAATGGTACAATAGTAATGTCAAACTTAGGAAAGAAGGGGTATTCTGAGGAAAAGATGAGTTCAGATTCAAATTCAAATTTGAATTCAAATTCAGTTTGAATTATTCAGTTCAATAACCCCCATATTGGGATTAAGGTGTTCCAGGAGACATATAGTTCAAGATCTCCCATAAGCAGTTGAAGATGCAATACTGAAATTCAGAAGAAAGGCTGGGCTGAGTAAATGAATCTGAGATTTATCTGCAAGGAAATGGTAATTGAACTATGGCAGTTGATGTGACCTCCAAGTGAAAGAGTATGGAGGGAATAAAAAAGAAGACTCGGAGGGAATAAAAAAGAAGGCTCAGAGGAAAAGCCTGGGGAATATATATTGTTAAGTGGACACGATCAAGATAAGGATTCATCAAAAGAGTAAAAGAATGGTCTGAGGGGAAGGAAAACAAGGAGAAAGAAGTGTCACAAAAACCTAGAGAGAAGATAATATTGTGGAGAAGGGCTGACAGAGTGTGTCATAGGCTACAGAGGTCAGAAAATTGAGGAGCAGGAAAAGGCCATTAGATCTGATGAGATCATTTATTGGTAACTTTGGAGACAGCCGTATCAGTTGAATGATTAGGTTGGAAGTTATACTGCAGGGAATTAAGAAGGTGAGAAAAAATAAGATGATCATAGACAACCTTCTCAAGAATTTAGTCACAAAATGGGAAGACTTATAAAGTGATGGCTAATGAGGATGCCCCTAAATCAAGCGAGGGGTAATGGCTATTTATGACAATTTCTACTACTGAACTTGCTTAACAAATTAACTTCTGGATTCATCACTCAATATAAATCATCTTCTGTGAGTATTTCTAAATTTAGCCAGGATGCTCCTCAGACAAAAGGATACTGAGACTATCAGTGAGTCTATATTTGAAGGCTTTTGAATTTGATAGGTTCTGCCAGAGCTTGAGCTATGCTGCACACTTGTGAGAACCTGGGGTCACTTAAACACCACATGAATGTCATTGGAAGCTTAAGTAATTATACTATATTATAAAATTATAATCATAATTTAAGAAATAGAATTAGAAAGATTAATCAACAATGCATATACAGACAGAAACATATATTCTAGAGTCAAATGCACAGAACTTTTAGATTTGCTGCAAAAATGCTACCAGAATGAAATGCTCTAGGAAGTTATCCAGTGTCCCAAACTAGACATACCCTCTCTTTTTCTAAGTCATCTCTCATCTGCTGGTGTTCATGTTCAGTCAATTCTTGGTCACCATCCTGATCGTATTTTGTGAATATTGCCTCAATCTCTGCATCTGTGTGGCCCTTCCTAAAAATAGAATAGAGGTAAATTTATTGAGATCAGTGGTCTAGCACACACAAAAAGGAAGACACAAAAGAGGCGAAGTGAATTACTTAAAGGAAGCCAGACATTTCCATAGTAATCACTATAGTGAGACACTGTCCCTGACTTAGTACATGTGCATTTAGACATCACCAGGAACACCATAAAACAAAAATTCACTTCTGGCATTTACTGGAGCTTAGGTCACAGGATTCTTACCCTTTTAGATCTTGGCGAAGTTCATCAAAGTTTAACTTGCCACCATTTTGCTGCAGACTCTCTGAGATGTCATCCACAGTGTTTTTTCTAAGTTTCAGTTTGATCATAGCTTTATGACAGCCCTAAAGAAGTGAGACATAATTGATTTTATCCTGATTTGTCTTTTTTATTCACTTTTACTACCAAGATTCCATAGAGTAAGAGGGTAAAGTAGGTAATAGAATGTTACTGCCCTGTAATATAATCCTGTAGTGAAAGGGTTAAATTCAGAACAGCCTGGGAAGACTTCCATGAATTGATGTGTAATGAAGGGAGCAGAACCAAGAGAACAAAGTAAACAACAGAGTTAGGAAAGCAGTGCAACTTTGAAAGATTTAATGATTTCGAATAATGCAATGACCAGTACTGTAGAGGCTCAAGAATGAAATATGCTCCTCACAGAGGAGTGATGGACTCAAAGGGCAAATAAGATATTTTCAGATGTGGTCAAGGCAATGAGAATATTTTACTTGACCACATCCTTTTAACACAGATTTTGTTTTTTCTTTTTCTTCAATGGGATTTGGGGGAAGGAGAACAAAAAAGAGAATAGAATAGGAAAAATAGGGAGGTTTTAAAAATGCATGGAAGAGAACAAAAAAAAAAGGTCAGAAGGAAACACACAGGACATCTGAAATTTTTATGTTGATGTGTAACCTATGTTTGATTACTTGCAGTCTAGGAGAGGTGATAGGTGAGGATGAAGGGAAAAAAATTTGGAACACAAGGTTTTGCATGGGTAAATGTTGAAAACTATCATTGTGTGTATAATATATATATATATACATGTATGTATATATATATATAGTTGTTTTTTTGTTTTTGTTTTTTTGGCTGAGGCAATTGAGGGCTGACTTGCCCAGAGTCACACAACTATAATGTGTTAAGTGTCTGAGGTCACATTTGAACTCAGGTCCTCCTGACGTTAGGGTTAGTGCTCTATCTACTGTACCACCTATGTATTTTGAAAAACAAAAGGCTATTTAAAAAAAAAATTATGAAGAATTTATTATATATTTAGTAAGCAAAAGTAAGCTTAATATTCATAGTTTAATATAAAATTTTATTTTTCTATATTGTACATAAAATCACTACTTGTTTGGGTTTTTTTTTTTTTTGCTATTTCAGAATAAGAAACAAAAAAGAAAAAGCAATAATACAGGAAATTCAGAGAAACAGAGGAAAAACTATATCAACTGATTCAGGTCAAAATAAACAGAAAAGGGAGCACAAAATATATAACTACAATAACAATTCAAGCAAAATGAGCTCTCAAAAAAAGCTGAACTCTGAAGAGTAATAACTAATTTGAGAACAAGCAAGGTAGATGGGTAGGGACTGTATCTGGGGAATGTGGTATCTCCTATCAGATGCTGTTACTGTATTTGGCTTGTTTGTTACAGGAACACTTGTGTATGTGTGCCTGTGTGTGTATGTGTGCTTATAAGGAAGTGATTATGGTGTAAAAAACAAAAGCACATATAAAACTTAAAAAAAAATTTCCAATCAGTAGTTCCAGAGGCAGTCATTCCCATAAGGTAATATTTAAACTATAGAAAAAGTATTACATAATTTTTATTTCAAAGAATCTCCACTGATCAGTTTAAATAAAAAAATTTAGAAAAAAATTTACAAATGTCTTTTGATTTAGGAATTCAGCCAAAAAGGAAGCATTTAAAAAAAATAAATTACTACCTTTCTGATAAGATCTGACAGTTCCATTTCAGTCTTCTGCTGAGCCATATCAGATTTAACTTCAGAGTATGTGTCATTGATGATGGCCAAAAACATATTCTATTTTAAAGAAAACAAAGAAAGATATATTTTAAAGATCATTTTCAAGTAACAATCAGGAAACCCATATGGGCTTTTTTGTCCTTTTTTGCTGTAATCTCACAAGTATCTGAGAACAGTTTCTGATAGTTTTAGTATCAAATGTAAAATATTTTCAACTAATCAGCCAGGCAACAAGCATTTAGAAGCACTTACTAAGTGCTGGGTGCTAGGGCTAAAGATATTGAAAGTGGCATAATTCCTACTTTATATCACAGGATCATAAATTCTGATGAACTGATTGATATAGATTCCTATGTCCATAAAAATATAGAAAGAATATCTGCAGAACAAATGTAAAACAAATACAAAATACGATGGATGATTCTCATATCTTTTTATCCAGCCCTAATCTCTTTGCTGATCTCCAATCGTGCATCTCCAGCTATTTAATGAACATCCCGAACTGTACATCTTAAACTCAAAATGGCCAAAATAGAATTTCTTTATTTTTACTCCCAAGCCCTCCTTTCCTCCTAATTTCACTATTACTGACAAGGACATCTCTCAGTGACCCATGCATGAGGGATCTCCTTATACCCCAACCAGTTCTCTATCTACAATAATATGGCTCTCTTCTAAATAAAGCTTAACAACACTTTCTGAACAAATATTGTAAAGCAGATATATAGAATTATGTGTTTTTCCAGACTGTTGTTACAGTGCCTTCAAGTAACATAGAATTTTAAAATTTTTTTCTTAAATACTTTTTAAATCTGGATTTTTAATAACTAATAAGGATGTGGGAACACTTTAGCATCAAGATTGGTTCAAAGAATTAAAGCTGAATTTGACAGAAAACAGCAGGAACACAATAAAGCCTTTGCTAATGGTTTGGGATATCCAGTGTTCTTTATGTTGGATATATGTTCTTTTTTTTTAAATCGTTTTTTAAAAACTGATTTTTCACTAACATTATGAAATTAATTACAGCAATTAATAATAGCAATTAATTATCATTCAGATTAATATTAACAATGAAAGCTATCACATTCAAGTAGTTTCTTCACAATTTTATGAGATATCAGTATTATATTTATATGTAAGGAAACAGAAGCTGAAAGAAATAAAGTGATTTGCTCACAGCCATCCAGCTTGAAAGTTCAGAGCAAGAAGACCTGGATTTAAATCTCACTTCTGTTATATATTGGCTGTATGGCTTTTTAACTTCTCAGGGTCCTAGGCAATTAAGACTATACATTGTGGAGTTGGCTTTACGAGTTTTTCATTAATTCTAGCAGTTTCTTGGCTTGTTTTTCATAATCTGTCATGACTATCATGTCCATGTCAGATATGTGGAAAAAGTGGGGTGACATTCTTTTTTTTTAAAAAAAAAAATCTGATTTTTCCTTTGCAAAATAAATTTATTTCCAAATAATGTGGTTTGACAGACTGCTCTCCTTAGTAAGCTATCAAAATGTTTTCTATACATCATTAATGTATTCTACACCTGGGCCTACATTGCCATACTAGTGAGGACTTACATACTTGTAGCTTTATTTATTATTTTAAAAATAGTTTCTGTAGAATATTCAGAATTATATGTCTCTTAATTCTTGGCTGGAATTTCTAAAATTGTGAGGGGAGTTTGAATGTTACCAGTGGATCAACTCAGTAAAGTTCTTTAGATTTATTCTTCTCCCTAATCCAATTACAGAAAATTCTAAGACAACTGTATGTATATTGTCCCAAAATTATATAGGAATCCTCTTAACTATTTTATTTTTAAATGTTTAACAAATCTAATCTCTTATTCTAGTGAATATATCACCTAGTTTAAAAGAAGAAAAAAAGGCCCTGAGCAATTTTCTTCATAGTGGTTCCATGTGATTTTATTTGCTTTGGCCGAGTAAGTTCCATATTTTGAGATTTTAAAAATACCTATTTTTATTTATTAAAAAAAAAAAACCACTCTTTGTGGATAGTCAGAATTGTCTGGTAGTGTATGTCTCTTAATTAATTCTAGAATGGTGTGTTTGTGTGTGGGATGGGGTAGAAAAATGGATCACCAGTAGATCTGTAACATACAGTAGCAGAAATAGTTTCTTTTTTGGGGAGTTTCCTGCACCAATGATATATTCATGGTAGATACATAGATCCTTCTCCCTATACCTACCTATCCCATAGTTAAAAAAAAACTGAGTTATAAAGTTATAAAAACTTTCTCCAATCATACTATAAAGTAACTGGCTCATCTGGAACTCTTGATTCTTCATCCAATGCAATATCCAGAGGTAAGTCTTGTCATTTAAATAATCCCTGTTAAAGTGTCAACTATTGATTAAAGGCTTGAAGTACGGTCCTTTATGGACATTTTAAAAGAAGAATCTTGAAGACTGGAAAAAGTTATAGAGCAAAGAGTACCTAAGGTAACTATAGCTAGGAGGAACTCCCTCACTCATTCCCTCCTTCTCCCAACCTTCATTTCATTCCCATGATTGTAAAAAGCTTAAGACGAGAAAGAGACTCTAAGGTGTCTACACTTGGACTTCTGTCTGTTGAAGATGGGGGAATAACTTGGGGTTGGCCCTTCCTCTCATTTCAGTGGAGTGAATACACAGTATGTGCTTCTGAAAGAGGGTCCTACATGTTGTCTCCCTAAGGATCTTTTTATTAAAAACAAGGAAATATTTCTTTTTCTTCTCATATACACTTAAAAAAAATGGAATTTAGACCATAATTTGAAGGTTCTTTAAGTCTTTTGTCACCAATCTAATAAAACAAATACAAAACTGGATAAAAAACAAGATTAGAATCTTGCCTATTAAATAATGACAGACTTTAAAAATGATGATTTTAGAATGATTTGCTATAACATATGCATATCTATCTCATATATGCATATTATCTGTTGATTCCTAAAATTTTCACTTTGTAGATGGGAAAACCTAAAAGAATTCAAGTGCCTGGTCTAAGGTTAATTGATAAGTTCACAGAACAGTTCACTGTTCCCTTGCGTCTGGGACAAAAACCAACCATTTGGGCTTCTTTTCCCTTTCTCAGGAAGCCATTCTCATTTAGCAATTTATTCTAGGTAGGGGCTTATTGTAACGCTTAAGGATTTTTTATATTCTTACTACTAATTAAAACTGTTATTTTAGACAGTAAAATAAATCCCAGTGATAATGGTTCCAGAAGAGTTGAGAAAATGAACTTTCCATTTATCTTTTGTAGAATCAGAGGACTATGGGAATGGAATATTGCTTATTTGTCAGAAAAGATGAGTAAAAAGCATTTCAACAAAAGTTATCAACACATTAGTCTTGTTTTCTATGGCAAACTCTGGAGAATGATCAAATACTATATATAAAATGATGGATGGTTTACTGGTTACAATTCATTATTGCCTCTGAAGAAGTAAAAGTTCCCAAAGAGCAAACAGTCACAGAGGGTAGGGGTATGAGGTATCTGAACATATTGAAGACCAGTCCTCAACGATTTCATCTCTTTATCCATTTCAACAATAATACAGTATCTCTGGAATTTTCCTCAGAATTGTTGCTGTTAAAAGGCTATATTTACACTAGTCATATCTCGAAAGTAAAGTGCAAAGTGAAAGAAAAAGCATGGATGAGAAAACAAATAAACACCAACCACTTCATCAGAAACATAAATGTACATACCAAAAGAATGAAGAATGTAAAGAACACAAAGGTAGTGAAATAAATGGGTCCCAAAACTCGATTAGCTTCCTCAAGTTCTGTGAAGTTGAAATCTCCCAAAATGATACGGAATTGAGTGAAGCTACAAAAGCAAAACAAATGTCTGGCAGTTGATTTAATATTTCTTAATTATGATTTCACTAATCAGCAATATCAGCAACTGACAAGCAACAAAAATAACACATCTTTTGTCTGCTTTGAAAATTATCAGCACTTTTATAGGAATCTTACTATTTTATACCAACAGATTTTTGGAAATAAATTTTTGTAATAAATATGTCACTTTATAGTTGGATAATTAAGGAGGAAACTTCATAGATTAACCATAAAGGAGACTGCAAAGTGACATATACTAAGAATTCAATGGGTACCTCTGCTGAAACAATTCTAATAATCACAAAAATCAGGGTAGATTCCATTAGAAAAAATGTTTGAAAATCAACTAGAAAAATTTTATTAAAGGATATCAACACAGTGCTAAATTCCCAAACATCTAAGTGATGAGATTGAAGATTTACTTCAGTGTTGGCAGTGTGGATCTTAATGAAACCTAAGAAGTACTTCCTCTTATCGGTCAGCAATATTAATAGATAACTATTATGGACAAGGAACTTCCTTATTCTTTTCCCATTTCCTAATTATTTGATATGGTTTACTTTTTTCCAGAGCTTGCTCTTTTTGGGGGGAGGGGGAAAACTTGGGTGGAACATTCTAAGACTCAAAATACCATCTGAATGCCCTTTTGAAAAATAAGGGTCATAGATAGTTTTTTCACAGAATTATTTGAAAATAAAAAGTAAAGCCACAACTTTCAATGCAAATAAGGAACAGGATTAGCAATCCTATAATGGATAACATTTACATTTTGATGCTAAAAAGTCCTGAGGGTCAAGACTATTTTAGTAGGGAGTGTTTATGGAATTAAAAGCTAACCTTCATTGAGCAATTAATGGAATGAACTAAATATTAATATAAAAAGACTTAATAATCCTCATTAAAAAATTACTAAAATAAGTGCCAACATTTTAGAATTAATCATCATCTTTTGAATGCTATTCTAATACATCTGTAAAAATCAATTACATCATTACTTAAAATTTTTTAAGAATTTTGGTCACCAAGGAACAATTCTTTCACAGGGGCATAAAGATCATGGTCCACAAAACCTTTCTGAAAATTGCAGATGTACTTACATACACTCCTGGAATGTGCTAAAGTCATCAACCTGGGTGCCAAAGACAAGATAGGCTAACTGAGCATATGCAAGAAAAATAATCAAAAACATAATTGCAAAGCCAACAAGATCCTTGGCACAGCGAGACATGGTGGTGGACAGCTGACTCATGGTTCTGTTGAAGTTGATGAATTTAAAAAGCTGTAAAAGAAATATGAATTGGATCTAAGAATTCTATGAACCATCAACTTCCTATGAATGTAGCCAGGGGTCATTAAGTTTCACTTCAAGTGAAAAAGTATTTGCATCAACAAAGATTAGAAAACATAAGAATATAAAGAACCTGTTCCTCTTTTCCCTCTCCACCCCATTTAACCAATCAAGTACTTAGAATAGCCAAAAGAGAGTAAAGTCCTAACCTGGGAATGGGTCACCTCCACTAGTGAGGTGCATGATACATAGTGGTTAATCAATAAATACCAATTGATTGATTGAAATGTATTGAAAGTATAGTATAAAATGCTGGATCCTGTGATTTGGAACTCTAAATTGGAACTCAGGCTGTAAAACCCACAGAATATTTTACTACACAGTGAACACAATAGAAACAATACTGATTCTGGAGTCAGGGGGCCCAGATTAAAATCCTGCCACTAATGCTTATTGTGTAACCATAAATAACTAAAGATGACAGGTGTACCTGAGGGCTGCACTGGATAGACTCAGAGGTCCCTTTAAAATTACATAGTGTGTATTCCAAATTAAATTTGGAATAAGATTCTGTAGACTCTAGATGCTTATGATCAAGTACTCCCATGTATAGTTTTCTCCTGATCTGTGCCCCACCATCTTTTTCTGCTCAGTAAGACTAAATCACTTTCTACTTGCATTCCCTGGTCAAAAATGGGTCCTATTCCAACTTTGGCAATCTAGAGAATTTGTATGTTTATTCTAGACAGGGGCTGTAGAGTTCCTCATATAGAACAAGACTGCAAGTTTCATTTATTAACAAACACTAAGTCCTGCAAGAGTGTAAACTACAACATTAAAATAAACTAGGATGACTTAAAATTACATATCTCCTAATCGTACTGTTTAACTATGTCTCAGAATATGTGACACACACAAATTACCTTAATCCAGACAAAGAAAACCATTACAGCTGCCACATTATTGAACTGTATCTGCCAATATGCCAGAGGCTCCAAGTTGGGGAAAGTATTTTGATCTTCAAGGTATTTCAGCAGCAATTCCACATTGGATTTTCTGTAGATGTCAATTCCAATAGCTACAACTGACAGCTAGGAAAAGAAATGTGAGCACTGTTTACCAATTTCATTGTCTTAAGATCATAAATTAAAAAAAAAATCCTATCTTTTGTTTTTATATCAATTCATTTGCCAATATGTGCTTCTTCATGTCCTTGCTGAGAGTCATGCCTTCCAACAAAGAATAAAAAAAAGAATAGAGGAGGAAGAAAGTGATTCAGCTATCAACTGAGTTGGACAAATATGGAAACATTCTACAATTATCATACTCTATTTCTACAAAGAAGAGAAGGAGGTAGGTGCATTTGTTCTTCCTTCAAATGAGATATTTATAAAGAATTTAGGACAATGCTTAACACATAGTAGGCACTTGCTGCTTATCCCTTTCTCTCCTTGCCTCCCCATTTTCTTTTGGGCCAAAATTATTCATTATTATAATTCATAGTGTTACATGGCTGTCACTCAATATAAGGCTAAGATAAGGTTTGGTTAGAAAGCTAATCCAAAGTGTGTGTGTGTGTGTGTGTGTGTGTGTGTGTGTGTATGAAATAAAACCTAAAGAATAATAATCTTCAAATGGCTCTAAGAATTAAAAAAAAATTCTAAGACCTCTTCCTAACAATCACATTGACCAAAACTCCAAGTCATTTGCGTTTTCTACTTTTGAAGTCGTATATTCTATGATCATCATAATATTATCTGCTTATTTTGAAGCCAATATGGATGTGTTTATCTATATCTATTTGTCTATGTAAATATAGATATGTGAGTAGCATGTGTCAATATGTTTAGGACCTGTGGTTTCATTATTAATGTCCACAATATAGACCACAACCTCTACAATCCAGCTGAAGACAGTGTCTATGAGTTGCTGTAGCAAAAAAAGTTATGGACACAGGAGTCAATCTGGTAATGAGCTTGCCTAACTTATTCAAGCTGGCTCTGGAATATCATCATTAATTGATTATGAAACTTAGAAAGACCCATTAGAGCTTAAACCATGCTGTCACACGCTTCAAAAGGCTTATCCTCCATACAATGAAGAGGTTCAGGAAGGCTTAGTTTTGATTTTGTACTAAGGCTTTATAAATTTAATTTAATTTTATAAATTTAATAATTACTAGTGTGTGAATAACTTAAAGAAATTTCAAGCACTTGTAAGAGCCTTCTAATTGGAGAAAGGTATTATTGGCCACTATTGTTTAATTATCTCTTCTTCTCGTAGAACTAAATCTGGGTAGGCAGATGAGATTCACAAGTTTTAGAACTTATAGAAAAGAGATATTTAGGTTAATTATAGTTTAAAAAAAGCACATATATGTATATAATATAGATTCTATGTTTTGGGCTGAGAGCAGGGGTACGGAAACTTTCTTCTGCCAAGGGCCATTTGGATATTTATAACAATTTGCAGGCTATACAAAATCATCAACTTATAGAATTCAAGCAGTGGGAAGTTGTTCTACCTAGTTTTCAGCTTATAATGACCTTTCATTATATTTATAATTTTTATTATCTATATAATTATAATTACCTTTTAGGTAATGACCTGAGTTGATTATGCAAATTATTTGGGAGGTCTTACACGGTCTATAGGCTAGAGATTTCTCATCCATGGCTTAGGGAAATTCTATTATAAATAGAAAGGCAGATGACATAGGGATCTAGTGGGATCTAGAGCCTGATTAGCTGCTACTTGGTCTTGGGCAAACTGCTTCACCCAAAATGGTTTCAGTTCACTTCTGAACTCTAAATCCATTATTCTATGAAATGTGGAGGCTCTTATATTTTCTACAAGAAGGTGCTAGAAAATCTTTTAATTGATATTTTAAAAGTGAAAAGAACCAGGAGTATGATTTATACAGCAACAAGAATTCTTATCAATACAATGACTAACTACAACTCCAAAGGACTAATGATGAAGCATATTACTATGTATTGAAGAGGGTGGATGGACCAAGGCAGAGAAAGAAGCATTCATTCTGGGCTTTGGAAATTGTAGATTTGTTTTGCTTTATTATGTTAATTTCTGAAAAGGACTTTGCATTTTCTGTTTTTATGAAGAGGAAAAGAGATAATGATAGTGTTGCTAAAGAAAACAAGAGGGCTATTGAAAAAAAATTAAATTAATAGAAGGGAATTGAAGGACATTCAGAGGGCAATAGACAAGCAGGAAGGTTATAAAAGAGAGTACATATTGAATTTATTTGTACTTTTTAAAAAGGAAACCGAACTGCATAATAGAACTTGTGATTTCAAATATAACTCTTTTTCTATTTTGCATATAAAACATTCCTCTTTTTTTGTTTCTGTATGAATTCTGTAAATTCAGAATTAAAAAATAAGTAAATAAGGTTTATGGTTATTGTATCCAAACCTACCACAATAATCATGATATCCAGACAGTTCCAGAAACTTCTGAAATAATGCAATTTGTGAATACGAATTTCCAAAATCTCTTCCACTATATAATAAAGGATAAAGAAACAAAAGATGATCTCACAGCTCGCCAGGAAGAAATCAAATGTTGAGATGTAGTGAATCAGCTTCACAGGTTGAAACTGCCAAGATGTAATCACTCCACCAGTGGCTGGGAACTCAACCAATAATCTATGTTGCAGTAAAAGAAAAAGCCATAAGTGAACATTTCTGAATGAAAATGGCAGCCTATTTTTATCCAGCATACATAGAAAGCATCATAGAAAATAATGAACTAGATTTCACAAACCATACCCAAAACTGCCTTGTTCATTGCAAAGTCACCGTTGGAACAATACTAATTTGCTTAATTAATATCTGGAATGCCCCATAGAGGAACTTTTCAGTATCCCTAGTTTTTTTCAAGCTTAGCTCAAACACTACCTCCCACATGAGACCTTTACCCCACCCCCCCCATAGCAATCTCCCCTCAAAATTACTTCAAATTTATTCACATTTATATATTCTGGCCTCCTAGTATAAAACATAAAGTTATTGAAGGAAAGAAACTGTTTAATTTTTGTTTTTGTTTCTCCTCTGCCTCTTCTGCCCAATGTCTGAAACTTACTGAGTACTTAATAAAAACTTATTTCA
This sequence comes from Sarcophilus harrisii, assembly GCF_902635505.1. Taxonomy (NCBI): domain Eukaryota; kingdom Metazoa; phylum Chordata; class Mammalia; order Dasyuromorphia; family Dasyuridae; genus Sarcophilus; species Sarcophilus harrisii. Next base: position 149,317,911 of record NC_045431.1, read on the forward strand.
TTGACTGGTATCCTTAGGAGCTCAATAAATATCTCATTACTTGCATGAAGAGAATTTAACTAATTGAGATACTAATGAAAAAAATCTTTCTAGAAGTTGATTCTTAATTGCTTTAATAGAATCATATGTTTGGATCTGGGAAAGTCTTTTGGAGAAGCATTAAGAAATAATAACTTCATCCATGGCAGTAGATCTTTGTTATCCATCTTCCCAAACATGAGCTAGTAGAACATACACTTGGTGCAAAAGGACTTATTTTTTCCTTTCACTGGAATTAAAATTACATAGAAAGATTGACTACAGATTGGCCAAATATTGGATCTAATTCCAAATCTGGCAGAACAACTATTAGCACACACAAAGAAGCAATGACTGGAACAGTCACCTACCTAGCTATAAATGCCAAGCGTCATCTAATAGTACTGAATCCTTTAATCCATTCTGTAAGGATATTCTCATTAAAAGGCTGTTTTTGACACTTGTGTACTCAATGTTTCTGATGATGTAAATGAGGAGAATTTGCTAAAGATCTTTCTGATCAGCTTCAAACTACACAAAGTTCATTGCACTAGTGATACGAAGGGATGTTGAAGAAAAGAAATCTATTTCAGTAAGATAAAAAGCAAATAATAAAATAAATATAAATAATGATATTATAAATTATTACTATTATTATTATAAATAAAATAAAAACCTTGAACTTGGGATCCAGGTCAGTTTCTCTGGCTACAATGCTAAGGGCTCTGAAGGATTTTCACATTTCAGGCTACTAGGAAAGGCACATTCCTCTCTGATTAGCTCTTCCAAACCAGTAAAGTTTTTACTAAAACTTAGCTCTTAGAACAACAGGTATCACATCTCAGGCTGCTAGGAAAAATAAAGGCACTTTCCTCTCTGATTAGCTCTTTCAAACAGTAAGGTTTTTTATTAAAATTAGCTCTTCGAACAATACGTATAACTGTTCTCTGACCCACTGAGACCCATTCCTGGTCTTGACCAAACCTACTGCAGTCAAGCAGGGTCTCCTGTATGAGATGTATATAACTCAGATAATGATATAGATGAGATGTATACCTTCTGTGTATATATGTCCAGAGGAGACACACTCCTCATTTAGTTCCCTCACCTACCCACTCACCTGGGGCATTCTGATCTAGCATCTCTAAAGTGCTTTGAGATCCCGAGATGGCCGTATCATCATAATCAAAATATGGGAAGGGAAGTTCAAGGATAGCTTTTATTTAAAAACAGACAGTCAATAACAAGAATACAGATGGAATTATTTGGCTGCTTTTGCTTTTCCCGTCTTCAAAGAAGCCACATACCACTTCCCATTTAGGCATGTTCTAAACAGAATTCAGCAGTAATTACAATCATTTTTTTTCTTTTGTAAGTAAGTACTATAAGATTTAACATATTATTTTTTTCCAAAAAAGATCTAAAGATGTTTAAATTTAGGGATGAAAAAAAATCTAGTTGGGCACATCAAAGATGAATCTTACAAATAATGTTATTAAATTTTTAGCACAAATAGTTCTTTGGGATTAGCAACTAAAAATAGTACTTCTGTGTCATTCTATCTGGATGCTTGCTGAAGGTAACTGGAGGTAACTCAATCCTACAACATTGCTGGATTCATGGACTTATCTCATCTCCATCTGGCTATTGTTTCCTTCACCTGTAGCCTTAGCCATGAGGAATTCTTTACAATTCTTAAGACAGCAGACAGAAATATCTGTTATAGCCAATTAATATTTTCCTCCTCGAAATTATGATTAAAATAACTTTGTAGGCACATATGAAATCTCATTTTTCTCTATAATTTAACTGTCCTTTCAAATTGTTAAATAAGTTTTGAATCTTTGGTGATGGATTATCTGGTTGTCAACCTACTGTCGTGTCTTTGAACAGATAGTCATAACACCTTAAAGATAATCTAGTCAATCCCTCATTTCATAAAAGAGCAAATAGAAAACTAGCAAAATTAAGTGATAAGCTTTAGTATTAAAGTGGACAGTGGAAAAGTCAGAGAACCTTTTCTTGCTTTTAATGAAAAGCACTATTCTTATCCAAAGTTGACCTATCCTCTGAAATATAGAAGTTGAAAAATATATTTATTCTACCTTTAGTCTATATTTAGCATGAGCTGTAACCTTTGTTGTTTACAGAATATTTAATACAATCCCCATCCCTCCTGAGTTCATATGTTAAATGGGATAGATGCCAGCAGAGGATGACAAACTTAGGAAAAGAAGTACGGACTAAAAGTCAAAGTCATAAGACATGTCTATGGCAAAGAGATGACATTCTCTTAAATGATAGATGATAGAAAAACAGCTTTTTTTCCCCCAGGATAATTATACTAGATAAACATTCCTACTCTTAAGATTCTAACATTTAATACTTTTAATCCACATACCCAAAAAACATTCAGTATACCATGAAATCATTCTGTCTTTTCTTTATCAATACCACAACCCATTCTTTCTATACATTTTGAATCTTATGACTCTTATTTAATAAAATAAAGTACATTTTTTTACTTGTGAATATACTAAGAATGTATCATCACATACATGAGCAAACCAAGATTTACAATATGATCAAAAAATACATACCTGACTACACAAAAAAGATTAATGTTGGCATTGTATACTGAGAAGTCAATAAAAGTTGCTCTGGTCCCTCTGTCTAACCAGATGTTTTTCTTGAGACTAGCAATCTGTGCTGCAGTTTCTTCTCTGGTTCTTGACAGGTCCAGATAATAGCCTGCCCCACTGTACGTTGCAATCAATCCCCAGTGACTACTCCCATTTAAGTCTTTTTCACTTGTGTAAGTCCAACTGAGTAAAAAAACAAAGTGAAAAACCAACATTACAGTTAGCAACTTATAAGCAACTTATTAGCAACTATAAAAACTGACAGAAAATATGTAATAAATCAGGGTCAGTGACAAGAGTACCCAGGAGAAAGCTCAAGTTCCACAGACAGATCAGGAAGTAATATTTTCTATGAGCATACTTAACAAAAATTGAACATAGAGAATTAGCTTTCTTAAAGTTTTTTCCAGAAGTAACCCATCATACAAAATTATTTAAAGATAATTTGCTGATAAAATTTACAGTTCAGGAAATAGCCATTCTAAAGTATAATCAACATAAGATACGCTAAGAAAGGTAAACTCACTTTCTTCTCAGGTGATTTATGCAGAATACTCTTCATAATTATGTTTATTTAAAACTTGTGATTTATAATTCCCAATCCTACACTACATTGTAATTAACACATGCTTCTCTCTTTCCATCATATACACCATTTCTTACAGCACAATGACATTTTATTAGATGTATGTACCATAGTTTAGTCATTCCCCAGTAATGGACTTCTATTTTGTTTCCATTTCTTAGTTATCACAAAAAGTTCTAGTGCAAATATTTTGGTATATGTGAAGACTTTCTTCATAACAAATACAATCTTGAGGTGTAAGTCCAATAATGGAGTCTCTAATTTAAAGAGAATGGACATTTTGGTCCTCTGGTCTTCTTAAACATGCTTTGCCTTTTGGTGTACATATATAATATTAATTGTCTATGGTAGCTTTTAACAAAAATCTAGTCTTCCTGTTTCTCTCTTTTATTAAGTTTATATTTGCTTTTGTTTTGTCTAAGAACCTGATTATTGCCCTTGCTCTTTTTTAATTTTAAAGTATAATAGATTCTGCTCCAGCCTCCTATTTTAACTGTGTTCATCTTTTTGCTTTACATGTGTTTTTTGTAAACAACATTTTTATAGTCTGGTTTCTAAACCATTTTTCTCTCCTCTATTTCAAGGGTGAGTTCATTTCAGTCATATTCACAATTATGATTGCTAATTGTGAATTTCCCTCTAACTTGTTATCTTATATTTTTCCTTCCCTGTCCCCCATTCCCTCTTTCAGAATTTATTTTGCCAAAGGTATTATGAGATAATTTTCCCCTTTTCCCTCTCACTTTAGTATACTTTGCTTTTTCACCCATTTTATTCTTCTTTTAAGATAATCAAAACAAAACAGAATTCCTTCCAGGAACTCTCTCTGACCGCCAATGTTGACAGAGCTATATGTATCATTTTTCCATATGAAAATGTAAAACTTAATAATTTAATCCTATGATTTTTTGGTCAGGCTTACTTTTTAATGTTTCTCTTTATTTCTGTATATGTACACCAAATTTTGTATGGAGCTCTAGTCTTTTTATCAGGAAAGCTTGCAAATCCTCTGTTTCATAAAAAATCTATTTCCTCCCTAGCCGCCATAGAAATACTCAGTTTTGTTGGCTTAGTTGTTCTTGGTTGCAAGCCAACATCTTTTGCCATGTTGAATACCCAATTCCAAGGTTTCTCTCCTTTTATATTAATGACTACTAAATTTTTTGTGACCTGCCTATGGCTCTTTTGTACCTGAATTCTTTCTTTCTGAATGCTTGTATTTTTTCTTCTTTGACCTGAAAACTCTAGATTTGGGATATGATATTCCTAGTCATTTTGAGGTTTGTTTCAGAAGGTGAATTGTAGATTGTTACTTTGCCCTTTGGCTCTAAAAAAAATTGAGCAGTTTTATGATTTCTTGAAATATATTGTCTTTTGGTTCAGGTAATCCCATGATATTTAAGTTATCTTTTCTCAAAATATTTTCCAATCAGTTGTTTTTTTTACCACTCATTTTCTTCCCCCCTGCCCCCCTCCCTCCCCCCCCCCCCGGCTTTGGACTTTTAATCTTTCTTGATTTTTCAAGCTTCAGTGTGGTCAATTTTAATTTTCAGGAAGTTATTTTCTTGACAAAGTTTTGCCTCTTACTTCTAACTGTTAATTCTCTTTTAATACATTTCCTCCATAGCTATCATTTCCTTTCATATTTATTGGTTTTTATAATTACTTTTAGCTCTTTAAAAAAATAATTTTAACTCTTCCAGAAATTCTGGCTGTACTTGTGTCCAAGCTGCATTTTTCTTTGAGGCTTTGGTTCTAGATGTTTTAGAGAATTCTCTTCAAGGTCTGTGTCATAAATTTCCATGTCACCATAACAGCATTTTGGGGTGGGAATCTTTTTCTGCTTGCTCATTTCTCTATGCCTGTTTCTTGTAATGTGAATATAGGATTCTCTGTGAGTCAAGGGGGAAATGACTAGGCTAGTTTCTGTTCTTTTGTACTTTGCTGCTTTCACAACTCAGGCTGGGGACCTGCAAGCTCTCAAAACTTGCAAATTAAAGTGATGCAGGGCTAAGCCCACTCACCATCTCCCTGGTTTGAGCTCAACAAGTTCCTCACTCATGTTGAAGTCTATTGGTTTGTACCTGGTTTGGGATTTTAGCAGTCTGCTAATGGGCTCAGCCACTATTCATTCACTGAGAGGCTTTGCAGGTTCAGAGCAACACAACTGCAAGTTGTCCTTTGGTCTGGGACTCCTGCCTTGGTTACTTCACTGAAGCTTTCCTGGCTTTTAATAGAGGTAGAAAGAATTTCCTGCTGTTTTTGGGATCATATTCTCACAGTTACTGTTTGTTTCAGTTTTTGTTCCTTGCTCAGTAGACAGGACCTGTCACTGACCACTATTCTCTACTACCTCTACTTATGTACAGATCCTCACTTTAGTCTAATCTGGAACTAAATTGTGAGCGACAGAGTTGCCAAATGACAACGACTCCTACACTCAGTGCTGGTTCAAAGATTCCCTTGGATCTTATCCTGTCACAGTTCTCAGTCTAAAATTTCTGTTCCTGGGTGATATCATCCTCTATATGTGATGATCTTTTTGGCCAGACCATTTCTTCTTAATGTTTGTGGTCCCCTCTATCTCCCTAAATCCCCCTAGTCTATAAAAATGACTCACTGACTTTTCTTGGATTTTCCAATCAGAATTTTCTTGGGGTTTTTGTTAAGTTTTAACACTTTTGTGGAGGAGGTTTCTTGGACAAACTAAGCTGTACTTCTCATAATGGGAAGAATTCATCTTGTCTCTTGGTGTCATTTTCACCAAAATCTTTGGACCAGCAGTCACTGGGGATCAGCAATCACTGGGAGAATAGTAGTAGGGGATTTGAACCTCCAACATGATAGTATTTAAAAAGCTGTCACACAAAAGAGGAATTAGAATTCTCCTGTTTGGTCCAAAAGGGCAGCACTATCAGTAATGTACAGATGTATCAAAGCAGGAAAAGCTGAGTTAACATAAGTGCAATGGCAATAAGTGCAAGTACAATCCTATTATTAGAAGTTTTCAAGCAACAGTTGGATGACCACTTGTCTGTTATATTATAGAGAGGATTCTTTGGTCATTCCATCCAATTTGGGAATTTTATGATTCAGTGACTGAATGGGCAACATACAAATTAATCTTTTGAGTGGATACATTCTGAAAAGAAAGTAAGAATATGTTTGACAAAATCTAGGATTACAAAGCACTGGAAAATTACTGACAACATTTTCTAACTGCTGAAAGAATGAATGGAAACATAGGAGAAACAGGAGAGAAAGCACAAAAACCTGTGAGGAAAATGTACATACGCTGTTCCATGTTGGAGACCAAATGGAGCTCTTTCTTCATTGCTGACAGAATAAACATCATAGCATTCTTTAATCTCCTCTCTTAGATCTGGGGGGATAGAACAAGACCCATTTCTGACTTTGAGTTGACGGATTCGGGGCACACCCAAAAGGAGGTTCTCATAGTAAATGAAACTCCGGTTTTCAGCTACTGTTCTGTTGCTGTACCACATCTCCCAATAGAGGCCATCCAACAAGGAGCCCTCTGTGAACTGAAAGGAAAAAAAAAAGATCTGATAAGTCAAAATAAGAGTAAATACATTTCCTGCTCCCCAAAATTTCCACATGGTTACTAGAGTAACCTGAAGGTCCACTTTCCTTTTTTTTTTTTTTTTTTTTTTTTTGTGGTCCACTTTCCTAATACAGAGTGCAGTAGAGGGGCACTGAAATAAATCTATGGTCATAATGATTTCCCCATTATTTCTACTTCTGGCCAGTTTAGATCTGCCTCATATTTCCTATTTTCATCTTCGCCAGTTATGGTTCTGACAGTTTGTCTTAGGGGAATAATAAAAAAGATATGTTTGAATCTCTTGGTTATGCAGGTGATTTTGTTATGGATATCAGTACTTTTCAAAGTGGGGCAGCTAAGTGGTTTAGTTAATAGAACAATGGGCCTGGACACTGAGAAAAGTCTATATAATTAAAGCTATGATTTTGCCAGTAGCAATGAATGCTGTGAGAGTTGGACTATAAAGTAAAATCTAGTACCATAAAATTAACAGTTTCAAATTATGGTGCTGGAGAAGATTTTTGAAAGTCCCTTGGACAGCAAAAGATATCATATTAGTCAATACTTAAAGAAAATAATTTGAACTATTCGCAGATCAAACACTGAAGCTGAAGATGAAATATGTAGGGAAAGATTGAAGGCAAAAGGAAAAGAGGATGGCAGAGGATGAAATGAACAGATATTGTCATGGAAACAACAAACATGAACTTGGACAAACTTTGAGAAACATGTATCAACAGTGATTTCCTTATGTACATTGGAATCACTCTTCCTAGTGCCAATACTCATGAACTTGTTCCTCATGCCCTTGTTAGGATTTGAATCTCAAAAGCTAGACTTCCAAAATTCATTCCCGAGTTTGAGAAATGGTTCATCCACCTAATGCTCCTAAGACTCAACTCAGGTTAAATAATTCAAGTACTTATCTTTTCTTGACTCTTAAGCTCTCTAGCTAAGGATGCTTCATTTTCACCAAAGTCTTTGGACCAGCAGTCACTGGGGATCAGCAATCACTGGGAGAATATAGTAGGGGATTTGAACCTCCAATATATCTTCTTCTGGGATTATGGAACTGGATTCATGAGAGAGATCTTGGGTTAATGGAAAACCCAGGCAAAATAAAAAAAAATTAATTTCTCTACAAGATCAACAATTCTGATCCCAAATATTAACAGGGTGTTTGCTTATGGAAAAATAAACATTTTTTCATGACTATGAAAAGCAATCACAGATTCATAAAGATTCTTTGAATTTCACATTCTCTTCTTATCTTTTTTCTATGCACCATAACCTTGTTAATTCAAAGTCTTACTTAAACATTTAAAATAATTTTGACAGAGCTGAATTTAGGTTTATCTTTGAAAAATGTTTTTGTAAAAACTTTGTTAAACAGATTTATTGAAGACATTTTATAAAGAGAAGACTGAAAAATGCTTGAAGGAAAAAAAAAACAGTTTAATGCACCTAAAAACAAATATGCTCATTTCAACAAAGTTTTTACTGCTACCCAGAAAATCTTGCTTTTCAACCTTTGTAGACTTTCTGGTACATTTTGAATAGCAGTTATTCCAAATTTTTTTATACTAATAAAATCCTTAATTCCCTTCTGGACCTAAGCAAGTAACTGGTTTTAGCTTTATTGGGATCAAGGTCATCCAATAGACTTCATCTTGCCTGATCGTTAGTTACATTATCAGACTTTCTCCTAGTAGTCTTCCTATTGCTCCTCACAAGGAAACACTCCATATGATAAAAAGAAGAAAAAAAGAATCAACAAAATTAATAAATATACAAAAGGCCTAAAAGTATGCATTGCATCAACCCACAGATCTTGTAAAGGGAAGGGGGAGATAGCAGGAGTATTTTCTCATTTCTCTATTTGGGGGCCATATTTATTTTTTGTAATTTTGCAATATTCACTTTTGTGATTGTTCTTTCCATTTACCTTGTTATGGTCATTGTATATTTTATTTTCTTGCATCTATTTTACTATGTATCAAGTTATATAAATCTTTCCATATTTCTCTATTCATCGTGTTCAACATTTCTGACAATATAATATTCCATTTCATTCATGTACAATCCTCAATCAATGCTGATCTATTTTGTTTCTAATTCTTTGCTGTCACAAAAAGGCTGCTCTGGACCAGGAGATCATTATATACTTCAACAACAATACTATATGATGACCAGTTCTGATGGATCAGGCCATCCTCAGCAACGAGATCAACCAAATCATTTCTAATGGAGCAGTAATGAACTGAACTAGCTATGCCCAGAAAAAGAACTCTGGGAGATGACTAAAAACCATTACATTGAATTCCCAATCCCTATATTTATGCACACCTGCATTTTTTATTTCCTTCACAAGCTAATTGTACAATATTTCAGAGTCTGATTCTTTTTCTACAGCAAAATAACGTTTTGGTCGGGTATACTTATTGTGTATCTAATTTATATTTTAATATATTTAACATCTACTGGTCATCCTGCCATCTAGGGAAGGGGGTGGGGGTGGGGGTAAGAGGTGAAAAATTGGAACAAGAGGTTTGGCAATTGTTAATGCTGTAAAATTACCCATGTATATATCATGTAAATAAAAGGCTATTAAATAAAAAAAATTAAAAAAAAAACAAAACAAAGAAAACACAAAAAGGCTGCTCTAAATATTTGGGGTTATATAGGAAATTCTTATGAATGACCTCTTGGGGATATAAACCTAATAGTTGCATCTCTGACTACGTATATTTTAGTCACCCTATTTGCAAACTGTTTTCCAAAATGGCTGTACTGATTCATAACTCCACAATTCCACAAACAATGCATTAAGGTACCTATCTTTTCACAGACCTTCCAATGTTTACTGTTTCTATCTTAGTCATTGTTAATTTTCTGGATTTATAGTAAAACTTCAGGGTTATTCTGATTTGCAGTTATACTATTAATGATTTTGAGCATTCTTTCATGCGTTGCAAATACTACTATGAAATTCTTCTTTTGAAAACTATTTGCTCATATCATTTGACTACTTATTTATTGAAGGCATGGTTATTACTCCTAAATGTTAATTGTTTATGTATCAAGGATATCAAACTTTTATTAGAGACATTTTAGAAAAAACATTTTTTTTTCTCATTTGCCCACTTCCTTTCTCATCCAAGATGCATTCATTTTGCCCATGTTAAAGACTTTTGGTTTCAAGTAATCAAAGTTATTTATTTTATCTTTCTATCTCTTTTGATTAAGAATATATGTAGAACACATAGCTACGAGAGGTATATGTTTTTTTTCCTAATTTTTTTATATTGTGATCTTTAAAATAAAGGTCTCATATGTATTAGAATGTATTTTGGAATGTGATGTAATGGTTGATCTAAGCTTAATATCTACTAGATTCCTTTTCAATTTTCCCAGCAGTTTTTAATCAAATTGTTATTTTAAAATTATATTTCAAATAGGGATTTTTTTCTACGTAATTTATATTTATTGTTTTCATTTCTCCTTTATCTTGTTCTGTTTATCTATTTTAATCAATATCATATGTGTTGATGACTGCTATTTAAATTTAAGGAGCTTTTCCCCCTTTATCCTGACTTCTTTTCATCATTCCTCTTGATATTCCAGAGCTTTTATTTTTTCCTAAATGCATTTTGTTATTTTAACTTAATTATTATTACTCTATTATTATTATTATTTAATACTATTATTATGTTCTATTATAAATACTATATTAATCTATTATACTCTAAAGTATTCCATTGGGAATTTGTTTAGTATAGCATAAAAAATGTAAATTAATTTTGGTAGCACTGTCATTTTTATTATATTGGTAATGACTTAGCCATGACCTGAACATTTCTCCAGTTATTTAAGATGTTTCATATATATATATATATATATATATATATATATATATATATTATATATATATACACATATATATATATATGTTTTTAAAAATTGTTAATTGAATCTATACAACTCCTTTACATGTTTTGGGAGATACATATATTTTATGATTTTATACTTATTTGAAAAGGGATTTGCCTTTTTTTATTTTGTTATTACTATATAGCAAGGCTATTGATTTTTGAAAATTTATTTTGTAGAACTTTTCCTGTATCCCTGATTGTATAGTTTACTATCAATCATTGCTTCTTTTCTGGTTATTTTCCCCCATTTTTCTTCCTTTTTCTTTTGTATTCATTTTTAAATTTTTCTTCATTTTAAACAAGTACAAAACAAGAAAAAAAAAAACTGCCATGTACACAGCAGAACATGAGAGGATTCAATATGAAACAATAAATTTCCATTTCAAGAAAACCTATACAATAAATAATTGAACGTTGTTTTTCAAGCTACCCAGCTTTTCTTTGCTCTTCATTTCCTATATCACAGCAATATTCCAACACAATCACATACTACCAGAGAGATTGTCTATAAAATATTTTTCACAATTTCTACATTAATTTTATTCTTGCTATACTTGTTTTATTTATACTATCTCCCCTCTTAAAATTCCATTTTTAATGGAATCACCTCTTTAGGTACCCTAAAATTTTTGGGAATGGCAGTTGTCCACCAACTCTGACTCCCCTGTGTTGAGGTTGAGAAGGGGACTCCAAAAGTTTGGGGTCATAGACTGATGTGAGGTGTCTCAAAAGAGTTTGTAGGCTTGAACCCATTTCCTGGTCAAGGGGCAAAGTTTTATTGTAATTATAATGCCATTACAAGTGGGCTAAATTCCAAGAGAATTTAGCAAAGTTCTAAGAGACAAAAGACAGCTTTATCCAGCGTTCTATCATTGACATGCTAATTCTATAGCCCAGAGGTAGGGTCAGGGTCAGGGAGTGGTCTCTAGAATTTGATTCTCACTGACCCGATTATCCCTAGGTGGTTGGTCTCTGGGACCAACCTGAGGCCAGAAGCTATCTGACAGTCGGCAATGAATTGAGGAGTGGTCTATTCAGAATCAGACAGATTGCTGTTCTTAGATTGAGAATGTAATAAGTCCCTGAGGCAGACTTCTAAAGCAGAAAGTTTATGATTACTGACTTATTGTTAGAACAGAAGCCCCCTTAAGATCAGAGGACCTTAAAATCATATTACATGACTTGCACTCAAGTCAGGATGTTAACTATAAAGGTAAAATACTTTTTCACTAGATACTGTTAGTGATTATATCAACTGTTAGGTCCTCATCTTCCATTACAGAAACTACCATTCCCCACACCTCAATGGGACTTTCTCTCACCACTGGCCTGACATTTCTCCCTTTTCCTTTTTTATTTCAAGCCCTTCTTTTGTGACCTTACTTTCTCTTGTCAGCCTTCTTTTTACTAAAAGACAAAAATTATTTTCCTTCCCTGTTTACACTGACTTGATGAGAACATGTTACACATTTCATTGTATTTATATCATCCTCTTTCTCCTTTTATGTATTCTCCCATTCTGTAATTAAATCTCTGAAAAAATATTGATTCACTTCCCCATGATGTGCTATGAGGTTTAGTCCAGGGTATTACAGGCCTGATTTGTTATCATGGGTTCTTTTATTTGTTATGTTTTTATCCATGTTTCTTTTTGTACTTTTACAAGAAAATTTTTTGTGGTGGTGGTGGTTGTGAATTTTTAAATCTCATAGTGTTTTTCTCTTTCTAGGTTTCCTTATCTTTTTTTTCCTGTTAAAATTTATTTCATTACGTATTCATTCCTCAGCTGTCATACTCATTTGTCTGTCTTGTATTTCTGTTAAAGGGATAAGGGGAATACCAAACCCCCTCCCCCCCAAAACAAAACAAAACAAAACAAAATTGTTCACATATGATTTCTTCATAGAAATGCTTTCAATAACTACTTTATTCAATGTCTACCTTCTTATTAACAACTTAATAAAAGTTTGCAGGGTATATTATCTTGGAATGTACTTTAAGCTCCTTTTTTTCTTCAGAACATTATTCCATTTCCTTCTGAGATTTACAGTGATGCGTAGAATAGTCTCTTGTTTACTTGCAAAACTTATTTGTCACTGGAATCATTTACTTTAGCCAGTGGGTGTTTTGTAGTTTAGAGTATAAGGTTTTTTCTTTTGTTTGTGTTTTCCCTTGGAGAAAATCTGGTATTCTTTTGTTAGCCATTGTGTGTGTGTGTGTGTGTGTGTGTGTGTGTGTATGTATGTGTTCCTAAGTTCTAAGCAGTTTTCTTGTACCATTTTCTGTGTTAGGGAATTCAAGTTTTTTGACATGTCCAGAAAGTAAGTGATGGATAAAGTTATAAGGGTAAGTTAAGGAAATGAGTTTAGTTTGTAAAAGAGAGTTAGTTAACCTAAGTCAGCTTGACTATGTCTTAGAATTAAAACCAATTTCCAATTTTAGATCTCATTAAGCTGTTATGGGCTAGAACTCTGAACTTGAAATAAGGATTCTTACAAGGTACTAAGTGGAATTGATGAGACAATGGTTATTTAGTTTAGCATGATGCTTAACAGTTCTCTAAGTTCAGTATGATTGATTTAATCTTATAACAAATAATGGTTTTCTAGTGATATAATGACTGGTTTATACTCAGTGTAAAGCATATAAGCTGGGAGCCTCAGCCAGATCATTCACCATCTCACACTACCTTGGTGGCAGGCTCTCCACCTTCATTTTCTCCACTAAAACCAAGACTCCGGAAGGCCTTTAAGAAAGCTAACTGGGCCCCAGGAAAGGAGACAAGATTTGAAAGAGATAATAAAGGATTTGGACTTTAACCCGTGGCTACTCTTGTGGTGATTACTGAACTGAAATGAAGGCTGCTCCAGAGACCCCAAGAAAACCAAACAGAGAACATTAAATTTTGGCACCTGAATGTGGACCAAGGACCTACATCTGTGACACAGAAATTAGGGTGAGTACAAGAAGGAAACTTTGTAAAGGACTAAACTAGTGTTTCAGCTAAAATGGGACAAATGTTTAGAAAGGAGCCTTCTTATCCACTTCAAGGAAAATGTGTCAAAAGCTTGGTTAAACTTATAAAAAACCAAGGTTTGATTGTAACTTGGGAGCAGATCATTGAACTTTTAGATAGTATGGTACACATCTCCTTAGTTCTCTAAGGAAAAAGAATTAGATCTAGACGCATGGAAATTAGTAGGAGAACAACTATGTGAATACTACAATGATAAGGGCCCTGACTCAATTCCTAAAGAAACACGTTATACATATAATTTAATACAACTGTCTTTAAGAAATTATATGAGTTATAGAATAAAGAAAAAGAACAAAGAGCAGGAAAGGGAGGATACAGACAAACTAGGTGAAAAGCATGAAGAATTAGACAAGAATGGAGTCAAGTACAATTCTGATAAAATTAAGGAGTGTGGTGCTTCACAGCAGAAGCCATTAGAGCATTCCCCAACCCTTGACCTACCCCCCCTCAATTAACCCTTCCTGGGTGGAGGGAGAAGTGGGGAGGAGCAGTGACACAATCAGCACCATCTATGAAGCAGCCTATGACAAGATTACAAAAAGCACTAGTTAAAGCTAAAAAAAGAACAGAATATATCTGATTTGATAAATGCATACCCTGTGATTGAAGAATTTGATTCTTCAGGTCAAGCCAGGAGAAGATACACTCCTTTTGATCTGGAAAAAATTAAGGATTTGAAAAAGGGTTGCACTTTTTATGGGGGCTACATTATCTTATGTTAAGATGTTACGAGAGAGTTTGGCTTATGAAATTTTAACCTCTAGTGACAGGAAATCTATAGCAAGGACATGTTTAGAACCTGGACAAAACTTGTGATGGCTTTTGGAGTATAGTGAACTATGCAGGCTACAAGCCCAAGATACAAGCCCAATACAATAAGCAAACTGGAATTAATATACAAATCACCTTTGACCAACTAGAAGGTAAAGGTCAGTATTCAGACACTTCAGCACAGATTAATTACCTTTTGATAGCATATGAGCAAATTGCTGCTGCTGCTATAAAAGCTTGGGGCACTGTCACAGGAAAAGATGGAGGGGAAGCCTTCGTGAAAATAGAGCAAGGTCCCAATGAACCCTTTGCTGATTTGCAAACATTTGCAAACAGCTGTCACAAAAACCACTGGAGAAAATGCAGTTACAAAAATTATGTTAAAACAACTGACTAAAGAAAATGCTAATGAGGTTTGCAGAAGAATTATATGGGGACTACACAAAGATACTCCTTTAGAGGAGATCATAAGACACTGTGCCACAGTGGGCACAAATGCTTATTATACCCAGACTATGATGAACATGAGAAGACAGGGTCCCTCTTGGCAAGGGACTTCCAGAGAGATTCGTCAATGCTTTCAATGTGGAAAAATAGGACATCTGAGAGTTCAATGTAGGCAAAGAGATAGAGTGAGAGGACAGGGTGAGAAAATAAGACCCAAAACCCTATGTCCAAAATACAATCGAGGTTTCCACTGGGCCTCAGAATGTTCACTGATCCAAGGAAATGAGAGGCAGGGCCCAGCTCCAAGACCTCAAAAAAAAAAACAACCAAAAAACCAAAAAACCAAAAAAAAAACAGGTGGGGCATGATGGCAGCTTAGTTTATACCCAGAGAGTCTTTATAAGTTTAATACTCTGATAAGATCAATCATCAGAGAAGCAATCAGATGGGAGAAAGAGATTGCATTGGGGAGAGTGTAGGCTTTTTAACCTGACAGAAGGGCAGTGTCCAGTGTGAGCAGCTCCAATGTGATTGCCAGGAGAAATCCCAAAAATGGTAAATGGAAGGGACTAGATAGGTTAATTGCTTGGGAGAGAGGGTTTGCTTGTATCTCTACAGAGGGAGAAGGAATCAGATGGGTGCCAATGAGTCATATTTGTCTTGTCCATTAGAGAGAGACAGAAAAAGAGAAAAATCTGGAAACAAAGGAGAAGACCTAAAAAATATCTGACACTGAAAGAGCATGACTGATAATGAGACTGTTACAGAAACCAGCAGGAATCATTGGATTTCCTGAGATGAAAAGTTGTTTTTAAGACTGTTGCAGAACTTTAAAAGCAGCAGGAATCAGTGGATTCCCTGAGATATAAGACTATTGCAGGACTTCACAACCTGAAGGTATCATTGGATTCCCTGATACATGATGAGACTATTGCAGGACTTCAAAAACTTGCAGGAATTATTGTATTCCTGACACATGAAGTAATGGATACTAGAATGTTTTGGACTATTTCTAGAACTTATGGACATGTATAATTCCTCATGTTAATTCATGTTATTTGTTACATCACTACTAGCCTGTGTTACTATATGCTTGTGTAATGACTCCCATGTTGATGGAGTTATGTATACCTGTTTCAAGTGAGACCCTTCAGAAACTCGCTAATTTGGTTTGATTCCCCATTTCTTTTGGTGTTTTCATACACCCTTCCTGAGACATCAGGGAGGGCATGATTACCTCCTTTTTTGGGGTTCTCACCTCCTTGAGAAGTCAGGGAGAGTGACCACCTTATGTTCTAAAATAAAAGAAAGCGGGAGATGTTATGGGCCAGAACTCTGAACTTGAAACAAGGATTCTTACAAGATACTAATTAAGTGGAATTGATGAAACAATGATTATGTAGTTTAGCATGGTGCTTAAAGTTCTCTAAGTTCAGTATGACTGATTTAATCTTACAACAAATAATGGTTTCCTAATGATATCCTAGTGATATAATGATTGGTTTAAACTCAGTGTAGAGCATATAAGCTAGGAACCTCAGCCAGGTTGATTCAGGAAAAAGCTAGAGAAGACAAGCAGACTGGAGGCTGAAGCACAAGCTTTGGACTCAGATTCATTCATCCCATCTCACACCATCTTGGTGGCAGGCTCTCCTTCATTTTCTTCATTGAAACCAAGACTCTGGAAGGCCTTTAAGAGAGCTAACTGGGCCCCAGGAAAGGAGACAAGAATTTGAAAGAGATAATAATAAAGGATTTGGGCTTTAACCCCTGGCTATTCTTGTGGTGATTACTGAACTGAAAAGAAGGTTGCTCCAGAGACCTCAAGAAAACTGAACAGAGAACGTTACATTTAGCTTCTTGGTGTCTTTAACCACTGGAGACCACTGCAATGAGTTTATTTTTGTGCATAGTTCTGATATTTGACAAAACATTGAGAAACTATTTAGATTTCTTCTATAACTTCTCTTTAACCTAATCTTTTTTTAACCTCAAATGTAATTCATATTTGTGCCCATCATCTCTTCCTGACTTCAGTTAACAGAGATTACTAATTTCATTGAAAAATTATATCCCTCAACATTTTTACATCCAAAAGATCTGATAAATGCCTCATTTCTAAAATATATAAAGAATTGACTTGAATTTATAATAGTTCAAGCCATTCTCCAACTGATAAATGGTCAAAGGATATGAACAGACAATTTTCAGATGAAGAAATTGAAATTATTTGTATCCACATGAAAAGGTACTCCAAATCACTATTGATGTGAGAAAAGTAAGCCAGTTCTGAGATGCCACTACCCACCTGTCAGATTGGCTAAGATGACAGAAAAAGATAATCATGAATGTTGGAGAGGATGTGGGAAAACTGGTGCACTAATATACTGTTGGTGGAATTGTGAACGAATCTAACCATTCTGGAGAGCAATTTGGAACTATGCTCAAAAAGTTATCAAACTGTGCATACCCTTTGATTCAGCAGTATTTCTACTGAGCCTGTATCCTAAAGAGATCTTAAAGGAGGGAAAGGGACTCACATATGCAAAAATGTTTGTAGCAGCCCTCTTTGTAGTGGCAAGAAACTGGAAACTGAATGGATGCCCATCAATTATGGTATATGAATGCTTTGGAATACTATTTTTCTGTAAGAAATGACTTAAACTCTTCACTGTATTTAAAGTACAGAGAAACCCCTGGGGCCTGAAAGGAAAAACTGCTATTTCACCATAGTCTGCATGACTTAACCCATCTGCCTCAAGGACAACACAAGACATTTTCTTGACCCCAACTTTTTTTTTTTCCTGAGGCAATTGGGATTTTGTGACTTGCCCAGGGTCACAGACCTAGGAAGTGTCAAGTGTCTGAGAATAGATTTGAACTCAGGTCCTCCTGACTTCAGGGCTGATGCTCTATTCACTGCGCCACCTACTTGCCCATCAACCCAATATCTTAATCTAACTCTGGAAGCTTGGATAATTTAAAGTATAGTGAAAATCCTGGGGCCAGGAAGGAAAAACTGATATTTCACCATAACTTGCATAGTTTAACCCACTTGCCCACAAGGACAACACGAGACATCTTGACCCCATACAAAAACCCTGATAGATCTCACCCCCTTATGCACAACAGATAAGCACAAATTTAGCAGTACATGCTCAATCCCCCTGTAGATATACCCTTTGGCCCCATTTCAGAGAAATTACAATAAGCTCCCTCTTCTCTTAGGCCTCTAGGGATTGTTTTTCAACCAGCCCCTTTCTTTGTTAACTCCCTAGAACATCTTAAAGCCTAAGGACATTCCCACATAAGAAAATAATGATTAGCTTTTTGCTTCTATACAACTATTGCTTATGGCGATAGGAACCCTCCCCTTCACTTTGCTCCCTATAAGCATGACTCTCCCTCCATGCAGCCTGCTCAATCTGGGACATGAATTCCCCTTGCAGCAGCCCATTACAATAATCTTCATGTCAAATTTCTGTTTTATCTCACATCTGTTTTGGCCTCTTTCAGTTTCAGGGGAGCTGGCCCTGTTTTCAGGGCCCGGGAACTGAACAGTTCTAATCTTAGTATGTTCTCTCCTGACTTAGTTCCCCAATTGGCAGCCATGGAGATGGGTAAAATCCTCTGGAGGTAAGTACAATCTTTGGTTATGTTTCTGATTTAGATTTCTGTTGAGAGTGGGCTGGGAACTTCAGACATGATAGTGACCCCTCTTTCAGGGTACCTCTGAGACATCAGTGGGCACATATGTGTTTAGGACATTGGAAATAATATCTTTTACTCTTCCCCATAGGCTGCCTTTTGAGCCATTTTCAGGAAGGTTTTAAAGATGGTGTTGACTATTGGTGTCAGACTGGCTAGGTCTAAATTGATCCTGTTCTGTCAAAAAGAGTGGCCAACTTTCAGTGCAGGCAGGCACTCGCAGGGATTCCTTAACAGAGAGGTGGTGAATTCTGTATGGTGGATAGTTACTGGAAACTCTGGACATCCAGATCAGTTCCCTTCCACGATATCTGGCTGGTTCTGGCCCTACAATCCCTACCTGCCTTAGAGCTTGTTCTTTGAAATGGGGAATTTGAATCCTTGTGTCCCAAACTGCACCCCTGTCAAGGAAAAAGACTCAGTCACCCCAATCTAAGGACAAAAATAAAACTTGTCCTGTTCTACAAAATCTGCTAGAGGATACCCCCAAACCTTACCCTCCCTTGGGTTGCCTCCACCCTGAGCTACCACCACCCTACCTGCATTGCCTCCACTGCCACTCCTTAATGCCTCGGGACTTGCTCCCTCCCCGGCTCCTTGTGGTGCTGTCATACTCGAGGAAGCACTCATTATGGGAGAAGGTGGACTCCTGTGCTGGTCAATCCATATCAGCAATCCCTCCCCTCAGGGAAACTGTTAACCCCAAAGGCAGGAACCCTTTGCTAATCTATGTCCCCTTCTCTACTAGTGACCTATATAATTGGAAGGCTCCCAAATCCTCCCTTCTCAGAAAAGCCACAAGCTTTTTAGAGTCTGTTTTCCACATTCATCAGCCCACATGGGATGAATGCCAGCAAATTTTCAGCACCCTCTTTACTATTGAGGAGTGTGATCAGATCAAATGGGAGGCCCAGAAGGCTGTCCTGGGCATATTGAGGATCAAAGGGATCAGGTGCAAGGTTTATTTCCCCTTAGCTCACCGCCAATGGGATTCCCAATTCTCAACAGAGCCGAACTTCTTTAGATACATACCACTGATTTCTCCTCCTTGGCTAAAGTCGGTGCCTACCAACTTGTCCTAAGTCTCTTCAGTCCTACAGGGCCCCCAGGAATCCCCCCAGTGCTTTCCTCAAGAAGCTCTATGAGGCATACTGTATCTATACTCCCATAGACCCTGAGACCTCTATGCAAGGCCCCTGAACATGTTCGGGCTGATCATCCAATCTACCCCAGATATTAGCAAGAAATTGCAAGGAAAGATTTGAAGGCATGGTTATATCTCAGCTACTTGAGATAGCCCAGAAGGTTTTTCAATACTAGGGATACTCCAGATAAACAAATAGGCAAGGAGGTGGCTAAAATCCTTGTGGTGGTCCTAAGAGACTCCCTGCCCTCCAGACCAAGGGCAAAATCCAGGCCACCCTTGTGTAGGAACTAGTGCACCTACTGCAGAGACTGACCATTAGAAAAATGAATTCCCAAGAAGAAAAAGGGGAAGGAGCTCTGACTCAAATCACCCCCAAATATTCTCTCTTGAGGATTGAAGGGCCCGGGGTTCCTTTTTACCCAGGGTAAAACTTAAAGTTGAGGATCACCTTGTGGATTTCTTAGTTAATATGGGTGCTCCTTATTCAGCCCTCAAGAAACCTTTGAGTCCTCTTTCAACCAAAAGCCTCTCCTATTCAGAGAGCTACAGGCAACCCTGCCATGTATCCTTGGACATATGAACACCTGGTGCTTTTGGGACCCAGTACCATCATCCATCCATTTCTTCCTGGTCATGCTGGACTCCTCTTATCCCCTTCTGGGCAGAGATCTCTTCCATAAACTCCAAGTCACCATCTCTTTTGAGGAGAAATTTGCCACTCTACATACTCCCCCTCAAATCCCCTTCCCTGTAATGTATGATTACTCTTCCTCTGGTCCCCAAATATGTCTTGGCTGATTCTCATGCTATGCTTCTTTTTCTTCTCAGTCTCCTTATCTGACCACCCTCTTAACTGACTTCCTCTCCATTTGGGTAGAATCAAATCCTCCTGGACTGGCCTCTCACCACCCCCCCATAGTTTTACAGCTCCTGGCCACAGCTTCCCTTGTCTCTGTTAGATAATATCCTATGTCTAACCAGGCCAACAAAGGGATCTCATTCCACATCAAGTGTCTCCAAGATGCCGGCATCCTAGTCACTTGTCAACGTGGAACATCCCTCTCCTCCCTGTTTGCAAACCTGGTTCCCAGGATTTTAGGCCTGTTTAAGATCTACATCAAATCAATAAGCATGTAGAGATTATCCACTCTACAATGCCCAATCCATACACTCTCAAGTCTCTTGCCCTATGACCATATCTTTTATACAGTTTTAGAGCTGAAGGATGTTTTTTTTTTCCCCCTCTATTCTTCTGATCTCTGTAAGTCAATCCCTATTTGCCTTTCAGTGGAATAGACCCTGATGATAGTTTCTTGGGCCAGTTTACCTGGATCTGATTTGCCTCAAGGGTTCAAGAACTCTCCCACTTTATTTGATGAGGCTCTTCACAAAGGTCTACAACCTTTTTGCTTCTCTAACCCTAGTTGCTTACTTATTCAGTATGTTGATGAAATCCTGTTGACCGCACCTTTTGAATCTACCTGTCTCCAGGTTATCTGCTCATTCCTGTCTCTTGCAATCCCTAGGATATAGGGTAAACAGCAAGAAAGCCCAGCTATTCTTGTCATGAGTTACTTATCTAGAATATCTCCTAGAGATATTCTTTCCCTGGCCAGAATCAATGCTATTCTTGCTATTCCCACCCTGACTATTAAGAAACAAGTTAGGGAATTTTGGGGGACATTGGGCTATTGCAGAAGGTAGATTTTAAGCTTTGGTGAAATCACTAAATCCATTTACTTTGCCATGGTGGGTTTTGGTCCCCTGGTCTGGATGGAGGAAAAACAATCTACCTTTGGCCTCCTAAAAAGAGCTTTAGTTTCTGCTCCTACCTTAGCCCTCCCCAATATTACCAAACCCTTCCGCTTTCTACTATATGTTGCTGTGATCTTCAAGGAGACCTGAGTTTGGAGCATAGCTGAGATGGGAACTGAACTGAACTGAACTGAGAGCTGAGTAAAGACTTTTGATTATATTACCTATTAAAAGCAGTAGAAGTTAAATTAGTAGCAACCTAATGGTAGTTAAGTGAATAGAGTGTTGTACCCAGAATCAAGAAGACCAAAATTCAAATCTAGCTTTATGATCCTGGGCAAGTCACTCTGCCCATCCCAATTTACTCATCTTAAATGGGGATAATACTATCACCCACTTCCCAGAACTGTTGTGAGGATAAAATAAAATAATGTTTGTAAAGTACTTTGCAAATTTTAAAGAACTATATATATAAATATTATATAAAACTATATACATAGATATGCTAGCTTTTATTTGTTTATTTACTCATTCTTTCATGTATTTATTCATAAATAAATAAATTAAGTACCAAAATAATAACAGATCCTAATCTCAAGATATTCACATTTGAACAGGGGAAAAAAACATTAGACATATACAAGATATATCTAGAGTACATTAAAGGTAATCTCAAAGGAAAAAGCAGCTGTGGGAGATGGGGAAAGGTTTCCTGAAGAATGGGGGATTCAGACTGAGTCTTGTAGGTTTTCTCTTGGTTTCTGCTTTATCATATGTATGGCATCCACTTTCATAACTCTAACTTGTATTTAAATAACTTATACATTTTAATTTCTAGCTCTGCTATCTCTTTTCCCACAATCAGCTCTTTCCCTTCAGATTTCCCTATTCTTATCAATAGTACCACTGAATTCAATGCATGTTTGCTTTCCTAAACACTCATTTATTTAAAGGAAGATTATAATCTGTCAATTCTTCCAAGTGCATATCCAGCAATTTCCAAACATTGTCATTTTCTAGTTTATCAAAGCCAAACTTTCCTTGCAATATTTGTAACAGTCTGCATTTGAGAGGGAGAACTTTCAAAATTGCTGTTTGTATAATTTGTACAATGTAGCAAAATGTGCTTCTACATACACAAGCAAATGTTGATTACAGTAATTGTAGCCATTTACAGTGAATGTTTTTGATTGTATCTTTGAAGCTATAATTTTTTTCTATTAGTTACTTAAGGAAATTGAATAGATGCCTCTAATTTTAGCACTTGTTTCTTCAAAAGTTTTCCTAAAGTAGTAGATCTTAAGTTGCAATGACTCTAAAGATTGCAAAAAGGTGCTGTATTTAGTGGCAAAGAAAAATTTTTACATTCTCACTCAATGAACCATGTGTAATTGGGTGTCTTGGACATAATCTAAAATCAGTAATACTTGTAAAATACAATAACACTGTCCTTGTGTTTTTAACAGCTGTACCAAAATAAAACTTCAAAAAGTTTAAAAAAAAAGTTTCAAAAATAGTTTTAGTCATACTTCCTTTCTCATGTGACCATGAAAGAACTGAGTTCATGAATTTTCAAGGCCAACAAAACAAGCACCGCTTAAATTTGAAAACCTACTCTCCAGTACTTTCCAATAAAATCATTAGGTGCATCTAATACTTTAAAACCCACACTTACTATTTTCTTTCTTAAGTTCTAGAAGATATCTTTTCCCAGAATAAGTCTGTTTCATTAAAAATTTATTGGTCAATATATCTACCACCTTCAATTATTTTCTTAGAAACATCAGGATATTTAGCTTGTGTCCTCAACTGCACTAACCATTTGTTCAGGAATTTCATCATTTTGTTATTGAAGTCAATGTTTCAAGTGAAAAAAACAACCAATGCTTGCAGTAAGAGCTTAACTTTCCATTTCACTTCACATTTTCATACACTGCCTCAAATAAACTTGAAGTTTTTGTCTAAATGACTGACCTGCTTAAAAAAAAAAACAAAAAACAAAAAAAACCCCCTGCATTTTTGATTGACATCTTTAATCCATACAGCTATAAGACATGCTATTTCTCTCACTGTAACAATATGTTCCTTGTAAGTTGTTTGCATATCACAAAAAGCTGACGAGATTTTGAATTTGAAAAAAAATCTTATTTTATTTTTTCCAATTACATGTAAAAATTTAATTTGTTCTTTAAAAAATATTGAGTTCCAAATTCTCTTTCTTATTTAAAAAAATGCCTGCATGTTTTATAATATTCCATGTTATAAATTCCAACATTTCATCCTATTTTAGTGTTACAATAACTATGTTATATCATTCAATCACATCAAATTTTTATTTTAATATAACAACAAGCCTTTTTGGGGGGATTGGCTATGCTTCCATTTGCAGCATTCTTCCTTTTGTCCATTTTAAAGGGTCGTTTAAAAATTTTAAAAATAACTCCTGGTAATATAATTTGCAGCAGTATATCATATCTAGATATGATACTAAACAAATGCAGCCTGACGACATAGCAACATATTAAAACTCTCAACTAATTCACATGTTTCATTAATTGAATTTTGCCTTACATTAAATATGATCTGGTTATCATTCCATAATTTACACTAAATCTAATTTTGCATTATTTGAAATATTAATTATAACCCTGTTATATCTTGTTTGCATATCAAACAAGAAAATACTGTCCAATCATCCAGGATATGTCAGTAAACCTGGCTTTCCTGGAAAAATTCTAGAATATGTTATTTAAGAAATGGTATATGAGCAGCTAGTTAAGAAAATAATGACCACAAACTGTTACCATGGCTACAGGAAATATTTTAAAAGCTTATACCAGACTAATTTCACTTTCTTTTATACTAAGTTACCAGACTGCTAGGGAAAAATAGCTGGTGCAAGTGCTCAGAGTATTGGCCCTGGAGTTAGCAGGACCTGAGTTCAAATTATGGCCTCAGACATTCACAAGTAGGAGACTCCGGAAAAGTCACTTAACTTTGATTGCCTTAGTTTCCTCATTTGGAAAATGATTTGGAAAAGGAAATGATACTCCAGTATCTTTGCAAAGAAAACCCCGAATGGGGTCATAAAGTATTGGACGTGACTGAAAAATGATTGAACAATAACAGTTAACTGCTAAACTGGTAGTCTATTAAAAAAAAATCTACAAGATCAATACAGATGAGGTAAATTTGGCTGGAGAGAAATTCATATAAAGACAAATTTGGGATTTTAATGAATTGCAAGTCTCATATTGATTAACTGTGACATGGCAGCCAAAGATACTTGTTTGATCTCTGGCTGCATTGTAAGGTTACATATCCAAAACAAAGGACTTTCATAGGATTGTATTTTTAGACCATGAGAAACTTTTAAAAGTCATATAGTTTTATTTCCTCTTTTTAAAGATAAAGAAATGAGCTTCAGAAAAGTTAAAATACTTATTCAATGTTGTGTGGACCTATAGAGAGATTTCTGGCAAAGCTGAGAATGAATGCTGGTCCTTTGACTTCAAATCTAGGCTTTTTCCACCTTGCCATCTACCTAAGTGAACTTTTCAGTGACAAAGAGAATACTTTTCAAATACCTTCCAGAAGTCTTCCATTGTGGAGAGTGTCTTGAAATTTGTTTTCTCCATTTTGGACACAGGTGTTTCTAAAAAAAGCTGTGACATCACCCTCGTATAGTAGTACATGCTGGAGCTCACCATCCCATAGGTCACTGCAAGAAACAAAGGAAATGGTATCATGAATAAACAAGCAAATACTGTCCAATCATCCAGTTAATTTATGTACCTTGTGGATATTCCGAAAAATTTTCACTCCATACTTTGGGGCCACTTATGGCTATAGGAAATATAAATTTGGCTGGCAGAAAAAAAAAGATAATGAATACATGGCTTGCTTGTTGATGTGATCACCCTCAAAATCATTTATCGCTAGCATCTCTTCCACAAGCATATGACTTGTTTCTCTAGTGAGAGTGTTAAGCTTCTCAAGGACAAGGTTCATGCCTTATTCATTATATATTCAAACCTGTCTAGAAGCCAAAGGCATAGGTATATGTGTATAAAATTCCCCACCCTTAGACAATTGGGATTAAGTGACTTGCTCATGATCATACAAACTAGGAAGTGTTAAGTATCTGAGATCAGATTTGTACTCAGGTCCTACTGATTTCAGGGCTGGTGCTCTATCCACTGTGTCACCTCGCTACCCCTGTGTATATACTTTTGACATAAATAACATCTCTTTGGATAGAATTTTAAGTGCTTTGAGGACAACTTTTCTGTTTTGCTTTCTAATCTTTCTATCATCAGCATTTAGTGCCTGCCACATAATAGGGGCTTAATAATTCATAAAGCCAAAGAATTGAAGTGACTTTAAAAAGCATTTTGTCCAATTTTATTATTAAAAATAAAAATTTCATTTTTCAAATGAAGAAACCAAGATCCAAAAAAGTAAGTGATTTGCCTAAGATCACACAGGTAGTAAGTGATAAGACTTAGATTTTGAACTTAGATGTTGACTCCATATCCAGTGCTGCTATATCATGCTGGTGGTTTAGATGACAGCTCAGTCTGATTTTAGAACTTTTTTAAAAGAGCTGTTCATGACTTTTTTATTTAAAAATGTATGATTTAGTTACTTAAAGAATTCACTGCATTGTCAAAAGTCAAAAGTATAAAGAAAGTATACAGAGAAAGGTCACTACAGCACATATATGTCAGGTAATGACATAGGGAGTTGATGGAACTACTTTACCAACTACTTAATGACCATACAAGACAAGGAATATTCAGAATCAGTATAAAAACAAGACTTTAAACAAACAGAAGGAGATACTTGACTATTTCTCATTTCTATCTTCTCAAGGAGATGAAAATTTTTAAGTTTATAATCCAGCAAATTGTTGATAATTCCCATCATGGCTTAACCCATGTTAAAAGAAATGGCTAGTCAGGCTCTGAATGGCTTTGAGATACGAAACTACTACTCCAGGACTCATATCTTGAATGAGAAACTTCTTAATCCAATTCTTAAGAACTCTTTCACTTTTATAAATGGGGAGACTAAAATCTATAGAGTTTAAGGCCTTTCTCATAGCTTGTTGTTCAGTGGTATATTCAAGATTTTTTTAGCAAAGATACTGGAGTGGTTTGCCATTTTTTTTCTAGTGTACCTCTATTTTGCAAATGAGAAATTAAGGCAGATAGGGGTTAAGTGACTTGCCCAGAGTCACATAGCTAGCAAGTGTCTAAAGCTAAGATCTTCCTCACAATAGGTGCAGTGCTCTACCTACTGCATCACCTAGCTGCCCAAAGAAAGTGGCCTAATCAACAGCTAATCAAGAATTAGAACCCAGATTCTATTCTCTCAAGCCAATATTCCTTCTCTGGTGTCTTGCTGATATATAAAGGCATGAGCTTCAGAAGATAGTTACCTTTTCTGTTTGGCTTGTATTGCACAGCAATTAACATTACAACAGTATCTTTCATTCAGTGAACAATATTTGATGATCAAAAAAGGTCAGAGTGTAGAAAATAGGAAAGACCCCAAAATAAGGAAGGAAGAGAAGAAAAATGCAATCTAGAAGGGAAAAAGATTTGAAATAGAAGAAAGGAATTATCAATACATCTAGATTCTATGAAAAGAAAAACACCACTAAACAGGTAATTTGAACTACAAAAAAGAAGTCTCTGAAAATTCTTCCCTTCGCAGAAACTCATCTTGACCATACTTTATTGGGCTCTATTGTCCATAATAAAGGAGAATACTCAGACAAATAAACCCTTAGTTATAAGGATGCCAATTTGCAGAT
This sequence comes from Sarcophilus harrisii, assembly GCF_902635505.1. NCBI lineage: Eukaryota > Metazoa > Chordata > Mammalia > Dasyuromorphia > Dasyuridae > Sarcophilus > Sarcophilus harrisii. The sequence goes on from NC_045431.1 coordinate 149,345,340, forward strand.
GACCCTTCAGCTGCTCTTTAGTGGAGTGAAAGGAAGGAAACATGCGTTTATTAAGTACCTATTATGTGCCACACACTGTGCCCAAACACTTTACAAATTATGTCATTTGATCTTCCCAATGACCCTGAGAGGCAGGTGGTATAATCCATCATTTCACAAGTGAGTAAACTGGACAGGCAAAGGTTAAATGACTTGCCTAGAGTAACACATCTACTAAGTTTTCTGAACTAATGTAAAAAGTAACCATCCAAGAAGAATAATATACTTCTGAGGCTAAATAATGTTATATTTCACATATAAAGATTACATTATGATCTCTTATTCATATGGGAAATAATTTGAGATACTTTTCCAATTGTGGATATGGATTTTTGCCCCTCTGCTTCTTAGGCTGAAAAGAAATGGATAAAAGGAAAGATCCTGAGATGATTATATCCATTTCCTATTGAAATTTAACCAATATAAAGCAGCTACCATAATGAACAGACTTAAAAAAAAAAACCCGAAAGCACATTAGTTAGCAAGTCCATATTCTTTTTGTTAAACTGAGAAACACAGCAGCCAAAGGCAATAAAAGTTTATATCTTAAATTCATTTGCAAATTATTAAGGTGAAGAATGGAAGAATCTCATAACCAGTATTGCCTCACAAAACATTGAAAATGAGTTTGCAGAAAACTTGCCAAATCATCCAAGAGCATTCATAAATGGAACTAGAAGGGTAAAAAAATAGATGGAAGATTCAATCTAATTCAATTAAACAAATATTTTTAAGCCCTTAAAATGCAGCAAGACACTAGGATACAAAACCAAAAAAATTAAATTGACCATCTTCAAAGAGACAATTTCTTGGAGGTAAGGGTGGGGAGGGAGGAGAATGACATGTGGAAAAGTTCCTAACTGGAGAAATATTAATTACTCAGGGATAAATAGAGCCAATAAAACACAAAAGACCAAATGACTGAAATTAATTTACTTACTCAGTGTCATAACAATTGAACTACTAAAAGATTTAAAGTTGAAAAAATAATAAAATTCATCTGGAGAACAAAAGGTCAAGAATATCAAAGGAAATAATGGAAAGGAGTGGGAAGGAAGGGAACTCAGCAGCACTATAACCGTGGTACAAAGAAATAATTATTAAACGATTTGGTACTGGTTTTTAAAAATAGGTTAAAATTAATGAACAGTTTAGATACACAATGTGCAGAAGCAAGAGAATACAGCAGCTTCATGAAAGAGAAACTCAAAGATACCAATTACTGAGGTAAGGACTTAATTACTTGACAAAAACAGCTGGAAATAATGAAAAGTGATCTGGTAAAAAATTCAATATAGATTGACATGTCACATCATATATCAAGATAAAATCCAAATGAATACATGACTTAAAACATTAAAAATGACACCATCAACAAATCACAGGAACAAGAAATCTTTTTTAGAAGCAATATCAGACAGGATATTAGTTTGTGACTAAAGTGATAGCAGGTGTCAGAAAATAAAAGACAATTTTGATTATACAGAATTGAAAAAGAATTGCAAAGATAATCTAGAAAAATTATAAGGGCAATAGATGTTGGGGATACAAATCCTTGCAATATATTTTTAAAAAGTGTCTCATATCCAAGATTCATAAGAAACTCATTCAAATAAAAGCCACTCACAATGGATAAATGATGAAAGGAAATGAAGAAATCCAAGTTGCCACTAACCATGTGAAAAAAAAGTTCCAAATCACTAATAATTAAAGTAATTCAGATTAAAACAAGAGGTCCCATAAAAAAAGAGAAAAATAACAAATGTTAGGGGAATTTCAGGAAAAAGAGGCACATGAATTTTGGTGGAGCTATGAATTAATTCATGCATTCTGGAAAGCAATCTGAAATTATGCCAATTATGCATGCTCTTCAATCCAATTATACTGCAATTAAATGTATAGCCAAAGAGATCAAAGGAGGAAAAGGACCCACATGTACCAGAATATTTATAATTGCTCTTTTTATAGACGTCCCAAAATGGAAACTAAGGATTTGCTAACTTAATGGAGACTCTCTGCATAAATTATGATTTATGAATAGAATGAAATATCACACCATAAGAAAAATCAAAATGGGTAGTTTCAAAGGGAATTGAGAAAAGCAGTATGATCTGAACAGTATATTTTAAAAAATAAACAAAATGACAGTACTGTGAAAAAACAACTTCAAACACTTTAGAACTCTGATGAATATATTTATAATTATGAGTCCAGAGGACTTTAGATGAAACCAGCCCTTCACCATTTTTCTTTTTTTTTTGTTGTTTTTATTACTAGGAACATACTTTATTCTAATGTTGCATATATATGTCCAACTTAAAAGAATCCGTTTAGTCTTTTTCTGGACCTAAAAAATTAGGTACAAATGATATAACATTTTGTTCTCTGTTAGTAGAGTAAGATTTTAGTTTTTGCTCCTTTTTAATAATATTAATAAAATTTTAATATAATTATCATGATCCAGTAAAGCAGAAGCACAAAGAAATGTTACCTGGTTGCTATGTTTATTTAATAATTTAAAAAATGAAATAAAGTTGTATTTGTACACTGTACTATAACTACAGTGTAGTGTCTCAGTAAAATTTTCTTTGATATTCTCCCATTTCATCAGATTTTATACATATATCCACACACATTATACTATACTTGTTCAGCTGTTTCTGACCATGTGACTTCATGGACTTTTGCCCATAGGATTTTCTTGTCAAAGATACTGGAATGATTTGCCATTTACTTCTCCAATGTGTCCTCATTTTATAACTGAGAAGCTAAGGCAAATAGGGGTTAAATGACTTGCCCAGTAGTGACTAAAACTGGATTTGAATTCAGATTTTTCTCAGTCAGTCTTGGCTGGTACTTTATTTACTGAGCCATTCTAGCTGCCATCAACAATATTAAAAAAAAAAAGGCATAAAATTAGTAGTTATATATAAATCAACAAGCACAAAAATAGTCATTTTATTGATATGGAAATTCTTTTCATCAATACAGATTGACAAGCTATCTATAAAAGGACGCCCTTGAGTTAACTGCCTCGAAGGAGCTGGGTGGCTAAAGAACTGGCCCCTGTATATATAGGTACTGTGTTTCAGAAATATCTTGAACTCTTATCTTGCTGAATTCAAGGTCACTCTTGTTCTGCTGTTCAGCCATACAAGATATCACCCAGGAAACATAGAGTAGGATTGAAAAAGGAGATGTTCAAGGACCTATTCATAGACTGAAGAAAGGGAATTCACTTGTATTTGTTCATCAAGATTTCTTTGTTTTTTCTTTTCTTTTGGATCATGGCTTTCAGGTAGTTCAATAATTCTTAAAAGATCTCTCCTCAATCTAATTTTCAGATCAGTTGTTTTTCCAATAAGATATTTCACATTTTCTTCTATTTTTTTCATTCTTTTGATTTTGTTGGGTTAATGATGTTCCACAGAGTCATTATCTTCCACTTGCCCAATTCTAATTTTTAAGGATTTATTTTGTGCAATTAACTTTTGTTCCTTCTTTTTCATTTGGCCAGTTTCTGTTTTTTAAGAAGTTGTTTTCTTCACTGAATTTTTATACATCTTTTCCCACTGTTTGTACTTTCTTTACCAAGCTGATGACTTTTTGATTCTCTTGTATAACTTTCATTCCCACCCCATTCCCCCAAGTTTTCTTCTCTCATTAGATTTTTTTAAATTCTCAAGCTCTCCTAGGAGGTTTGTGTGTGTGTGTGTGTGTGTGTGTGTGTGTGTTTTTAGCCCTGAGACCAATTTATATTTCTCTTAGAGGCTTCACTTTTACAATACTGTTGTTTTCTTCTGAATTTGTGTTTTGATCTTCTCTGCTACCATAGTAGCTTTCTATGGTCAGGATTTTTCTTTATTTTTTGCTCATTTTCTAGCTTATTTCATGACTTTTAAAAGGAGCTCTGTTCCTGGGATACAGGGGGTAGTATACCCCAAGCTTCTTTCATGGGATGCCAGGAGCCTGACTACTGGTCTGTTGAACCAGGATCTCTGAACCTAGCTTCTCATCTGCTGCACTGGAAGTTTCACAGCTGGCCCAGTCTGCTATGATGGGGCTACAAAGCCTTGGCTACTGATCTGTGCTGGGTGTAGGGGCCTCCTGCTGGTTCACCTGCACCAAGCTACACTCCTCTTTTATCCAGAGAAGCCTTTCTTATAATTCTATTAAATTATCCTCAGCTGGAAAATTATTTCTGCTGCTCAAGAATTAATTTTAAGGCATGGTTTAATGTTATTTGGAGAGAAATCTGGGAGAGCTCAGGTAAGTTCCTGACTCTTCCCCTCCATCTTGACTTGGATATCAAATTCAAACTTTCTAATCCAGTTCCTCTTACAAATTGAGACCATGCAGACAATTTTGAGATATTCTGTACAAAACAAGGAAAGCCTAACTGAAGTCACACTGCTCAAACTCAGGGTCCATGTTGCATCAAAATAGTGCTCTGGCCAACTGAATTGGCCACATTTATGGCTATTTACATAATGTAGTAAAAGCTATCTAAGAAGTCCATTACAACTCAAGACCAACTTTTTAAAATGTTACTTTTCTATGGAACTATATGTGAATCCTAAAGAAAAGAAATGATATGTGTAAATTATACTATTAAATGAAAGGATACTAAAAGTATATGCTTTAAAAAAGCACAATAGAAAAAGTAAAGTATAACTTGGCCAAAATTTTGAGCTTCTGAAATTTAAAAAATGTAACATTTAAAAATACATTTTAAAATAATCCCAAACAGATATATTCATGAGATATGTGACTTTGGTCAAGTCATTAATCTCATTGAACCTCAGTTTTTCATTTTTAAAAAAATTTATTTTTAAGGTATTTTTAAGATTTTCAGTTTTATAACTCTTCACCAAAAACAACTTGAAAAGAAAAAAAATTTAAGTAAGTTATGCTTTTTATGTGCATATCCTAAGGCATACATCCTTTTCCTTGAAAACTATCTAATGGGAATTTTAATCTGGTTATTCAGCTGAGTGATCTGTTAATCTTTAAGTAAGCATATTATTGTTTAATATTGAAGTATTTTAACTCTGCAAAGAACAAATTTTGAATAAAATGCTAGCAAACACCCACTCTATTATTTTCCTCCCTTCTCTTTCTCCCTCCTTCTTCTCACTTCCTTTCCCCCCTTTCCTCTTTCTCCTCCTCTTTCCTTCTCCCTCTCTCCCCACTCTAAATAGATTACCTGCAAATATTATGATCATAGATTACATGTAATAACATATGTTATATATGGCAAAAATAAACTATTTTATATAATGTGCAATATATAGGAGAGAGGCGAGAAAGAGAAAGAAGTGAAGAAAGGGTTCAGAGAGAGAGAGAGAAAGGGGAAAAGAGAGAAGGAAAGGGAGAGATGAGAGACAGAGTTTGCAAAGAGATATATGAACAGACTTTGTTCCCTGGTGTGAGGGGGTTGATGCTTATACCTGGTTACAAATAGTCCCCCACACCTAATAATGAGCAGTCACATGGCCTCACGAAGGAGGGACCAAGTGGCTAAATTGTTCCTGAAACCCACATTTCTTGGAGCTAGTCTTTTTTGGACAGTTTTGAGTTCCTAGATTTAGTGAAAAATTAAGGGGTTCATTGAAGTGCCAGATTTTTTTGAAGAAAAGATTAGATTAAGCTCTTGTTCCCCAGAGGAAGCAGTGACAAGAATTTAGTTTCAACACAGAGGAGCAAATGCCTGGCTTAATGCTCCATGAGACTGTGAGCATTTAAGTGTATAGGTGTGATGGGAGGAGTTTCTCTAGTAATCTCAAATTATTTCCTCTCCACACGAGTACAGCTGACTACATAGGTAACATGGAGAAAGAAAGGACTCTTTAGAGAAGAAGAATAGGATCAACTTTTGGGGCCTCCAACTCCTACACTTTTCTGAAGTGACTATTCTTCACCCAAATATATAGTATTATTATTATTATTATTTTATTATAACTTTTTATTTACAAGACATATGCATGGGTAATTTTTCAGTACTGACACTTGCAAAATCTTCTGTTCCAACTTTTCTCTTCCTTCCCCCACCCCCTCTCCTAGATGCCAATACATGTTAAATATGTTAACATATATGCTAAATACAATATATGTATACATATTTATACGGTTATCTTGCTGCACAAGAAAATCGGATTTAAAAATAAGGTAAAAATAACCTGAGAAGGAAAACAAAAATGCAAGCAGACAAAAACAGAAGGAGTGGAAATGCTTTGTTGTGGTCCACACTCATTTCCCATAGTTCTTTCACTGGGTGTAGCTGGTTCTCTTCATTATTGAACAATTGGAACTGATTTGGTTCATCTCATTGTTGAAGAGGGCCATGTCCATCAGAATTGATCATCATATAGTATTTTTGAAGTGTATAATGATCTCCTGGCACTGCTCATTTCACTCAGCATCAGTTCATGTAAGTCTTTCCAGGTCTTTCTGAAATATCCTGCTGGGAATTTCTTACAGAACAATAATATTCCATAACATTCATATACCACAACTTATTCAGCCGTTCTCCAATTGATGGTCATTCATTCATTTTCCAGTTTCTAGCCACTACAAAGAGATCTGCCACAAACATTTTTGTACATATGGGTCCCTTTCCCTTCTTTAAGATCTCTTTGGGATATAAGCCCAGTAGAAACACTGCTGGATCACCAATAATATATTGTTAACTTGAGTACCTAAAAGTAAGCTGAGACTTTTATGTATGCTTGAAGGATTTTGAACATGAATTATACTCAAAGATTCCTGGAAGAAATTAGGTTGAGCAAAATGGGTCAAAGAAGGATGACTGTTTGAGAGGCTCCCAAATTGGACAGGTGCAGAATTGACCAGATATTTTTAGGGTAAGAAAAAGCTATGATTATCTCTGTGATTGTCACTGGATACTGCTAAAATGCACTTTAAAATGTTGTACCATGCCATATCCATACTAATACTGTTTCCCTGCAGTTCACCAACACTGATTTTTTTTTTTGAAGGAAGAGCATTTTTGCCATTATAGTAGACATAAAGTTGTATCTTATGATTATCTTGATCTAAATATTTATGCCTATTAAGTAGTTTGTACATATTTTTAATGTGGTTACTGTGTTTCCTTATTTGAAAATTATCTGTTCATATTTTTTGACCATTTCTCCAATGGATTGTGAATATCTTTGAGATATTCACAGTCTAAGAAAGAAAGGAGACTTTAAAAGATGCTCTAGTACAACCTTTGTCATTTTATAAATAAAGGATTTTTTATTTTATTTTATTTATAAATTATATTTTATAAATAAGGAAACAGAGGGCTGGGGAGGCTGAATCACCTACCTAAAGTCACACAGGGAGTCAATTCAAAAGTGAGATTTGAATCCAAGACCTTAGAATTCAGCACTAGGACCCCTTCTACTTTCTCAAGGTGCCTATTTTGTTCTTTATTGTTCAGTAATTTTTTCAATGATGCTGAACTCTTCATGACTCCTTTTGGGATTTCTTGGCAAAGGTACTGGGGTCATTTATCATTTCCTTCTCCAGCTCATTTGACAGATGAGGAAATGAAGGCAAACGGGGTTAAATGACTTTTCAGAGACACAATAATAATAATAAATTATTAATTTATTAATAAATGCCTGAGGCAGAATTTGAACTCAAGTTCTCTTCTCTAAGCCCAGCACTCTATCTATTGCACCACACAGCTATTCTGCCTAAATTTTTTTATTAGAAAAAAAGGTTTAATATAAGATTTTATTTTACAATGTATGTTTATCTGATTATTTGTCTATTGCTGTTAATTAAATTTATAATTGCCAAACTCAACAAATTATTTGTGCTTCAAGTTATGTTTATAATAATTCTTTTTGGTTTTTCTTTTTGTTCAGTTCTGTGATTTAATCAATATAGAGTATTCCTGGTGAGGAAATTCCTTCCATGGAGGCAAATGGGCAACTCTTGTGTAACTTAAAGTTTTAAAGGCCTACCTGGGGTACCATTAAGTCACTTGCCAGTAATCACACAGCTAGTATAAATGGGAGTCAGAATTTAAAACTTAGATCATTATAGCTTATGACTGGACCATGCCAATCTACTTCTTACAGAAGCTAATAAAATTTTCTATCTCTGCAGATTTTATAAAGACTACAATTATCATTATGACAGGCTTACTTGATTTAATTAACATGCACTAGTCAATCATAAAAAGCCAAAATATTACTTAATATTTAATAATGACCATGAGTCCCTGAATAAATTTTGAATCATAGTGAAAAAAGTGACTAATTAGAAAACAGTTTTACTCTGACCCTTTGAGTGCAAGCATATATTTTTTTAACCATGCTTTTGAGGGAACATATAAACTATTTTAATAGAAAGAAATGGTCTACTTACAGATACACAAAACCACAAGAAAGAAGAAGTATGTAACCAATTCTCGCAAAATACTTTTTAGATATTTTTCTCGGCTTGTATTATTTTCTTCCATCAGTCTTGTTCCCCAGAGACCTTAAATATTAAAAAGAGAAAGAAAAAAGTAATGTCAATTTATTTTATTCACATTTCAAATGTAATATATTTGACAAAGGGAAAAAACCCTAGAAAATCTTAAAACTACCATTTATGGCCATTAACTATTTTTCATTACAAAATCTGCTATAAGTTATATAACTAATATGTTTCAAAAATTTTCACCTTAAAGATTCATAAAATTGAAATTTATAATGTTAAATGTATTGGTCAAGATAAAAAGTCATTTAAATTATTCATATAGTATTTAATACAAATATATTAAATACTACCACAATCACTTGGTTTATAGATGCTTTTTCTGATAAGCTGAAAGTGTTTAAAAGTCATCTTTTAATCAATCCAACAAGTCTTTATCTTTAGCACCTGCTTTGTGTATCCTGAACAAAGTTTCTTAAACCTTATGTGGAACTGCGAAAAATCTAGCAACAGTAAAACATATCAACTATTCCACCGATATTTAATAAACTATTTCACTAGCCTGCAAATTTAATTTCTAATAAACGGTAAAATTATGTGCATACGAAAGAATTGTTTTAAAATTAATTTCTTTATGATTTATTATCAACAAATGTTTGGTATCTATATTTATATATACCTAACTATTGGGTGAAAAAGAAAAAGTTTAAGAAACTCTGATGAAGAATATGAGGTAAAGTAGAAAAATAGAGAAATACTTGAGGAAGGGAGACTATTTAAGAGGCTATGTATAATAAGTGGGTGATTAATATTTAAACTAGAATGGTGACTGTAAGTGAAAGAAGTTTTTATTAAGAACATTGTAGAGGAAATGAATTTAAATATGAAAGGGCTGAATTGTAAAGTTGGATTGTAAAGTTAAATGGAGAAATCATCAGCAGAGAGATTATAATTGAAATCAGGAGAACATGAGATCACCAAATGAGATAATGTAGATAGAAAAAAAGAGCTCAGAACAGAGCTCTGTGGAGACATCTATGGTTCTGGGTATATCAGAGATGAATCAGTCAAGGAGACTGAGAAAGAGTAACTAGAAAGACTGGGGGACAAGAGAGCAGTGGAGAAAGGAAGAGAGGAAAACCTAGAGAAGAGACAATTTCTGGTAGAAGAGTCATTGAATGTCAAAAAGGAGGAAGAGAAGGATGGAGAGGAGGAAGAGGCCATTAAATTAAGAAATTGGCTCATTTGGTAACTGTAGAAAGTAGCTTTTGTTAAGATTAGAAGCAAGATTGAAGAAAATTTAGAAAAGAATGAGAGCAGAAGGAGAGGAGGTACTTGTAGGCAGTTTTTCAAGCTTAGCTGAAGGCAAAGGCTGACAGCAAGCAAAGATGGTTGGATCAATTGGAAGATTTATTTTTTTAAAGAATGGAGAACATACTATTGTTCTATAAGAAATAACGAGAAGGATGCTCTCAAAAAAACTTTGAAAGATCTCCATGAGCTCATGCAAAGTACAATATATTGCATACAATGTTAATAGCAATATTGTAAGATGATCAGCTGTGAATGACTTTACTACTCTCAGCAATACAATGATCCAACTCTACCTTGAAGGACTTAATGATAAAAACGTTATTCATAACCAGAGAAAGAACTAATTGTATCTGAATATAGATTGAGGCATACTTAATTTTTTACTTTCTTTTTCTTGAGGTTTTTTGTGGGAAGGAGGGAATTTAAGTTTTCTTCCACAACATGACTTTTATGGAAATGTTATGCATAACTTCACAAGTGCCTTCTCAATGGAGGGCAGAGAAAGGAAGGGAGAGAGTCAGAAACTCAAAGTTTTAAAAACAAATGTTAAAAATTATTTTACATGTAATTGGGGAAAACTATTAAATAATTTGGGGGAAAAAAAAAACAGACTGAGGAAGATGTATTCTTGTTGTAAACAACAGCCAGTAAAGAGAAATGTTGAGTACTATTGAGAAAATAGAGATAATATCAGAGGCAATTTGTTGTAGAAATTAGAAAGCAATGAAATCAATGGTCCTTGGAGAGTGCATTCCCCACTCCCGCCCCACACACACACTTTTACATAACATCTTCACAAAAATTGGCCATATTTTATGGCATAAACATTTCACAAACAAATGCAGAAATTGCACTTCACAGATTGTAATGCAATAAAATTACATTTAATAAAGAGTCTTGGAAATATAGATTAAAAATTGATTTCAAACCAAATAATCTTATCCCGAAGAATGAGTGGATTAATGAACAAATCATAAAAACAATCAATAATTTCATTAAAAAGAATAATAAGACAACATTCCAAAATTTGTGGGCTACAACTAGAGTAGTATTGAGGGGAAAATTTTTTCTCTCTAAATATTACATCATAAAGAAGAGAAAGAGTAGACAAATGAATTGGATATGCATTTTTAAAAACTACAAAAAGAGCAAATTTTAATACCAAAACCAAACCAAATAAACCAAAATTTAAACCAAAATAAAAATTCTGGAAATCAAAGGTGAGATTAATAAAATTCAAAATAAAATAATTTAAGCTAACAAATAAAACTCAGAGCTGGTTTTATAAGAAAAAACTCCAATAAAACAAATCATTGATAGTGCCATTATTAAAAATGAAAAATGTGACACAAAAATACTTATTAGGAACTATTTTGCTCAAGTAATGTAATGCTGGAGAAACTGAGGCAAGATAGAGATTAGAGAGTTTTTTATATTTTATTTGGGTTTCTGAGAGGGAGAGATAATCTGGAGGCAGAGCAGAATCCATTCTGCCTCCAGGGCTGAACTGGACTTTCATTTCAAAGAATCCAACATAGAATGTGAGATTCCAGTGATTTTTACATGTGAAGATCAGGCAAGGGGGTGGAGTTCAAGCATTGTTGAGCATGGGAATTTCCCAAAAGGGGGGTGAGGACCATAAATTCTGTTACCTTAGGAGGATTTAGGAGCCTAGAAAAGCCAGTCCTAAATTTTATCAGTCCTAATGTCGGGAAAGGGTGGGGTTTGCCACCATGGGGATTGAGGCAGAACAATTCAAGAAATTGAGGCAAGACAATAAAAGGAAACTGTAGCACAACATTACATGCCAACTAAACTGACAATCTAAATGAATATTTACAAAAATGTGAATTGACCAGATTATCAATTGAAGAAATAGAACACAAATAATCCTATCTTAGAAAAAGAAATTGACCAAGCCATAAAGGAACCTCCTAAGAAAAAAATCCCCAGGGTCAGATGTATTTATAAATGAATTCTAAACATTTAAAGAACACTTATATCCAAAACTACATTAACTATTTGAAAAAAAGAGGTAAAGAAGGATTTCTACCAAATTCCTTTTATGATAAAAAAAAATGGAATTAATATCTAAATTGAGGGCAGGAGAAAAAAAAAACGTGCAGATCAATTCCCCTGATGAATGTTGATGTATTTTTAAAAAGCTAGCAAAGAGATTACAGAAATATATCACAAGATATATATATATATATATATAATTTATATTTTATATTTATATTTATTTATATTTATATTAGGAATGAAAAGCTACTTCAATACTAGAAAAACTATAAGCATAACTAATCATAATGATGAGGTTTAGATTTGGGGTACCCAAATGAAATTAGGGTTTCTAGTGGTCAGGGAGTTAAATGAGGTCTAGTGGTGGTACAAGAGTCCCCTGTAAGGAATTTACAGACCGGAAAACCTAGATTGATAAAAGAGGTTTATTATGGGGATTGGAAGTAAAGTTAAAGTCTGCTTAAAGTCTAGTTAAGGAAATAGGTGAGGATAAAGAGAGGAGGGCACTGGAAACAGTATTCCGGTGGGCAGAGACCCCTGGCGTGCCAAGCGTAGGGCTGCCATGTTTGGAACCTCTGCAAAGAGAGGATTTTAGTTTGGCTCTTTTATAATAAGGGGTTTTGGCTACAAGCTGAAGGGGGCTCATGGGTGCAGTTCCAATTGGCTCCTCACTGGGTTTCAGCTAGGGTTAGAATTAGAATTGAATTCAATGGGTTTTGGGGACTGAGCCAACCCGACCTAGATAACAAAGATGAAACTGTGTTTGGGGTGGAGTCCTCTCACTGAGGCAGAGTTAAAAGAGGTTTTCTCCTTTAAGGATTTTCAGTTTTGGGGTTCCCTCTTCAATATCAATAACAAAAACAAAAATACAATTATCTCAATAAAAGAAGAAAAAGCCTGTGACAATACATACTCTTTCCTATTAAAAACATTAGAAAACCTAGAAATAAATGGAGTTTTCTTAGTAAGTAGTAGCTAACTAAAACAAAGAGCAAGCATTATTTCTAACAGGGATTTGTAACTAGAAACCTTCCCAATAATATCAGGGATCAAATAAGGATATCCATTAACACTATTATTATTCAGTATTTTACTAGAAATGTTAGTTATAGCAACAAGACAATAAAAAAGAAATTGAAGACTTAAGAATAAGCAATGAAGAAACAAAATTATCACTCTTTGCAGATGATATGACAGTATACTTAGACAACCTTAGAGAATCAATGAAAAAACTACTTGAAACAAACTTTAGCAAAGATGCAGGACATAAACCAACTCATATAAATCACTGACATTTCTGTGTATCAACAAAGCTTGGCAGCAAGAAACAGAAAGAGAAATCCCATTAAAAAGGATTGTAGAAAATTAAAAAATACTTTGGCATCTACTTGCTAAGACAAACTCAAGAACTATATGAACACAATTACAAAACACTTTTCATACAAATTAAATCATCTAACCCACTGGAAAAATATTAATTGCTCATGAGTATAATGGAGCTATTATTACAAAAATGACAATTCTTTCTAAACTAATCTGCTTATCCAGTGCTATACAAATCAAACTACCAAAGAATTATTTTATAGAGCTAGAAAAAAATAACAAAATTATCTCAAGAAACAACACATAAAGAATATCAAGGTATTAATGAAAAAATATAAAAGATGCTGGTCTAGCAGTACCTGATCTCAAACTGTATTACAGTAACATCAAAACAATTGAGTAATAGCTAAGAAATAGAGTAATAGATCAGTGAACAGATTAGGTACATGATACATTGTATTAAATGATCATAGCAATCTACTGTTTGATAAACCCAAATATCTAAGCTTTGGAGGGAAGGGAGGGAGAGAATTCTTCATCTGACAAAAATTTCGAGAAAAACTGCAAAGTAGTTTGGCAGAACTGCAACTGGACCAGATAAATTTATAAATGAATTTTACCAAATATCCAAAGAACAATTAATTCCAATATTATACAGACTGTTAAAAAAAAATGAAGACGCCCTATCATATTCCTTCTACAACACAAATATGGTTTTGATACTTACACTACAAACCATGAAAATAGAAAAAGATAACCATAGAACAATTTCTCTAATGAAAATAGATGTAAAAATTTTAAGTAAAATACTTACAAGGAGATTACAGCAACATACCACAAAATTCACATATTTTGGCTAGGATTTAAACCAAACACATAATTGAAAGAACATAATATTGTTTCAATATTAAGAAAATTATAACTATAATTGATCATATCAATAACAACAAAAATCATGATCGTCTCAATAATGCAGAAAAAACTTTTGATAAAATACAATGTCCATTCCTATTAAATACACTAGAAACACAGAAATTTAAACTTTAAAAAAAATGTTAGTATCTACCTAAAACCAAGAGCAAACATTATTATGTAGTGGAAATAGTCTAGAAACCTTTCTAAATAAGATAAAGATGAAACAAGAATGACCAATATCACCATTATTGTTCAACATCATCCTAGAAATGCTGTCTATGGAAAAGACAAGAAAAAGAATAGAATAATGAGCATAGGTAACAAAGTAACAGAGTAATAACTTTTTAATAGATAATATGATGCTATATTTTGAGGACCCTAGAGAAAGCAACCGAAAAACTAGTTGAAATAATAATTCTAGCAAAATTGCAGGATATAAAGTAAACTCACACAAATTATAAGCATTTCTATGTTACCAATAAAACCATCAATGTGATAGATTAGGCATACAATACAGAGAAGTAAATAAACACAGTGGACTAATGTTTGATAAACCCAAAGATCCTAGAATTCATTATTTGACAAAAAAAAAAAAGCAAAAAAAAAAAAACTGAGAAAATTAGAAAATAGTCTGACAAAAACTAAGCATAGGCTGACATTTCACAAACTATGCAAAGGAAAGCTCAATATAGGTATATGATTTCAAAACATAAAGGGTAATATAAGCAAATAAAGGGAGCATGGATAAATGTGTCAGATTTATGAATGGGGAAAAGTTTGTGTCTGTACAAGAAACAATAGGGATAGAAGACCAAATGAGGGATTTTTAATGATGTTTTTATAGAATGAAGCAATATAAGAGAGAAAAGATTGAAAATGAGTGAGAATGGGGATGAGAATGGGACAAACTATTAGGATAGAGAAGATAAATTGATAATGCTTAAACAAGTGGTTGAATTAGCTTTGGGAAGGATAAAAATCACTTATTCATATAATATAAGGATAAATGAGGAGACAGCAGCAGAAGGCAGATAAAAAAAGGTAGTGAAAGGAGATAAGGAAGAGGAGAGAAGAAGAAGCTCATCGCATATACCCTCAATTTTTTCCTGTAAAATATGAGTCAAGGTTCTCAATTGGGGGAAAGCCATGGGGCATTTGAAGATGAATGAAAAGGTTTGGAAGAGGCTATAATAATAGGCATTGTTTTAGTAGTGAGGCACAATGGAAAAGAGGAATCAAGGGGACAAGCTACAAACGATAGTAACAAAAAGTACTTAAAGGGGATAGCCTAGAAAGTATTGGATATCCTAGAATTTTGATTGTATGAGGAATACAGAGAAAGAAGAGAAACTAGATAATTATAGGGATCATGAATCAGAGAATGAAAGCCTAGAAATAGACAGAAAGAGATGGTGGCTAATGAAGAGGTTTTTGGAAAAGGGTACAAAATTAAAAAAAACAAACCCACTAATGAACAGGGCTAGTTGAAGGGAAACAAAGAAAGGGGGAATTGAATCAACCAACCAAAAAAAAAGAGGGAGGGAAAGATTATTTAAATAGAAAAAAATCAAGAGAAAAGAAGGAACCAATAATATGTAAAACTATAAAGGGAAGGAACTGAGAAAACAAAAGTAATTGAGAAATAACTTCAAATATATAAAATACCTTACCTATCAAAAGACTAAATAGGTAAATTAAATAATCCAATCTCCAAAAAAGGAAAATAAATGTAGCAGTAAAATAACTATTAATGGGGAGGGGGGAAGAGAGAGAGAACCATCTTTGAGTCCTGAAGAATTAAGAGAATTCTATCACATTTTAAAAGAATAATTCGTATCCATAATTTACAAATTATCCTCAAAAACTGAAAAAAAAACCCCAACAACTCCACGCCCTACAAGAATTCTTTTATGAAACAAATAAAGTTTTAAGACCTAAAATTAAACAAAAAGAAAACTATAGGCCATTATCTTTCGTTAATATCAAATCAAAAACTCTAAATATAATCCTATTACTAAATATGTCACTAGATATAGATATAGTGACACATCTAAAAAAGATTCATTATGAATTAAGAATGGTTCAATATTAGGAAAACAAGCAGATCCAGCAGCGGAAGACTGCATAAGAATTAAACCTTGGCAGAGGCAGCCGGAACAGTGGGAGCTGGCAAGATAGGCTCCATCTTGGATTACATCTTAGAACAAGAGGACTAAGACTAGGGCTACCACAACAAGTCCTCCCCAAATATCTGCAGGGCTGGGCCCTCGGGCCATTTGTCCTCAATCAGTATAAAACCCAGTGCCACACCAACTTTACTTTTGGAACCTGAGTTCAGCAAAATCTCCAAAAAAAGAAATCAGTATGTGAAATGGATGGGAATATAAGGATTCCTATTTCATCTTCAGTAAGAAGAGTCAAGCTGAACTGATTAGGGAAAGGAACCCTCTTACTGACATATTCTTACCAACTTTTAAAGAATGGTTACAAAAACCTCTTGGACTAAACATGAACTATGTCTAAAGCATCTATAAATGCTAGTGATCTATCTCCTGTTAGAAAATAATTTTTTTCTAGGTAGGGCCAAGATGGCGGAGAGTAAATAGGACTTCCCTGCCTTCCCTCAGAATCAACACTAGATCAAGTCTCTGAATAGATTTTGGAGTGACAGAACCCACAAATATTTGGAATGTAACAAATTTCCAGCAAAAGATATCTTGGAAGGACTTGATGAAAGGTCTCTCTCAATTGGACAGGGAGTAGGCAGTATAACACAGGTCCAGGGCGGGGATGGATGCCCAAGGCAGAGAGACCCCATGGAAATAATCTGCCAAAATATAGCAGCGTTGGCTACATTGTCCTGGTTCAGAAGGCCAGTATATCAGCAGACTAGCTTTGAGACCTTCAACACAACTATAGAAGGCAAATAGTGAGCCCCTGAATCCCACCATAACAAGTGGGATTTGGTCAGGCCCCCACAGTGCAATGGGGAAGCCTGCAGCAGGACTGCCCCAGAGCAGCGTGAAGCCCCTGTCCTATAGAGGAAGCTTGAAACACTCTCCCCTGTGCCCTGGGAGCAGACCCTCAATCTTTTCAAATGGGCAAAAAGCAAAAAAGAGGCATGAACATAGATAGCTATTATGGAAAAAAGGGAAGAACAAAACTCAAATGCTGAGGACATTAAAAGTAAAATGCCTCTAGATGAAACCTCAAAGGGGAATATGAACTGATCTCCAACTCAAAAGGTTCTCTTGAAGAAAATTTTCTTGATATCCTTAAAGAAAATACTATGTCATATTCACACACACACACACACACAAAACAGATGATAGATATTCAGAGCACCTGATCATAAATATTTTTGCTCAAGAAATGAATACTGAATTCCTGACAGTATTATGGATATAATGTTATGAGTATGTAGTTACTACTATGGCTTTAGTCTGTAATTATAATCTTGTATCATCCCAATTGATGGAAGAACAAATGTTTCATATGGACTGATATGTCTTATAGATGAGGAAAAAATAATTATTGCATTGGACATTTCACAAATGACTCAAATTCTCTAGGTTGACATAACAGTACAAGAACTGTAGAAACAGCTTAAAAAAAGTTATCACAAGGATTTCTAACCAGATTCTCTGGAATTTAGCACCATGGAAGTATAGGTATCAACTTGAGCAATAGGCATTAAAAAATCTATGTCAATAAATTTTATTTCAACAATTATATTAAATTGTTATGATATTATATGTTAAATATTATATATTGTTAAATTAAATTGTATCAAAACTAAATTATTGAATAGAGACCAAGGTTTCTCCCTTTTCTACTTTCTCATCCTCAACCAACCAATGTGGGGAAACTTGGGCAAAGACTTAAGGAGATGAAGATGTAATCAAACACAGTTAAAAAAAATTCTAAATTTTGGTGAATGAAAAGATTCCTGCTCATTGTGTTTATTTAAACAGGTCTGGAAAAATGTGGATTTTCCCTTTTTTTCAGACAAGTAATACGGAAATTGTTAAGTCTTTTTAACTAAGACTTAAGTGATTCAAGTCTCCTAACCCCAAACTCTCATTGTAATATAGCCTACTTCTTATTATAACATTCATTCTCTATTATTACTTAACCAGAGTTGATTGTCATTCTTAGGCACATTCCTTTTTTCAAAAGACTTTATAGGTTACTGAAGATTTGACAGGCTCAGTTTCTTAGTTACCAACGGGATATTGAGCCTGTTTTGTGGACTGTCTTTTATAGGCAGTCAGTAAAATTGATTTTAACTTCCCTAGAAATTCTTGTGTCTTGGAAATTTTCAATTGTCACAGCAATATTAAAGACTTGTTAGCTTATACAAAAATGACAACACCAAGAATCATAATGGAGAAACAGCTGTCAAGGACCTCATGTCAACAGATCCTAATATCTAACTCTTGGTGCAGTTACAGAAGCTACATATAAAATAAGACTAGTTCTTGGATACCAAAAATATAGCTTAATAGCTTTCTTTAATTTTGAGCAAAGAGTAGCCTGCTTAAGAAAAGTGTGGAGGTATAAAAGGATGTGTAGATTAATAGGAATGAGATACAGAGGGAGGGAAAAGGTGGAGAAACAGAATAAGGGAAAGATACTGGGGATGGGAAGGATAGGTTAAGCAATTACAAGAGGAGTCATCAAGACAAGAAAATTTTTTTTCTTTTACATTTAAGTTTTAAATAATTTTAAAAAAAGTGAATGGAACAAAATTATTACGATCAAACAGGACAAAAATAAAGAGCCATGAAAGAATACTCTTAACTCAACCCTTTGTGGAAGTGGAGGTCAATAGTATTTCTGAGCACATCAACAAGGTATAGTATTGTTCCATCATTCTTATTAGCCAGTTAGCAAACTTGCAGAGAGCTCAGACAGGTAGATGAGAAAAATTTCTAACTTGATTTCTTCAGGCAATAAATTACAATGAATGTTCTGTTTTATACAAAGTGTTCATAAGAACTTATATTTTTTAAATTCACTTTTAATCATAATAAGAGAAGAAATAGGGACAGGGTCTAGACCTATAATTTAATTGGTAAAGAGAACCCTAAGTTGAGGAAACTCCCTTTACCAACATAATTGGCTATTTGTAGATTGTCTAGAGAAAAGAATTGTCTCAAGCACTGAGACCTTAAGTGCTTGGTCAGAATCATAAAGCCAAGATGTGTCAGAGGTGGGACATAAGCCCAGAATTCTTGGTTTTGAGGCTGGTTCTCTAGCCACTGTCCCTGGCTGCATTTTATAATAAAATACCTCATTCCTCAAATCATTACTGTCTCTAATCACTGAATTCTCCTCCATGGAAATGGTAGGTGGACTGAAGGGCAGATAGGAATAATTAAGTATCTTTGCAGTAGAAGGAATGGAAAACTATCTCCTCCAGAAGGACTGTTACATTACAACATATGATCCATATTTAGCTAACTTGAGCAACACTAAAATCCTGAAAATATTTCATAAGTGCTACCCTGAATTGAAAGCACAGTCTTCAGGCTAGAAAGGAACATTCTTCAGAACGCAAAATCTCCTGCCTTTCTCAGTTGAATTCCTTGAAAAAAGCTGTCTATATAAGCAATTTAGTAAGATTTAAGAAATCTGATACCCACAATTACCAAACATGTTTCCAAAGGATATATGCCACCCAATACTTTATAGAGAAAGGTGATTAACTCCAGGTACAGACTAAGGAATAACCATTTTGGGAATAGGCAATAAAGGCATTGATTTGAGTAAGTAATGTACAATGTAGAAGAGTTTTCTTTTTTTCAGAAAAAGTTAAGTGAGAGGAAAGGAAAATAATTTTTTAAAATTGAAATATATGTATTGACCAAACTTGGACCTAAGGAAGAGATAATTAACACTGTTAATTTTTCTAAACTTAAAAAAAAAAAAAAACCTTAAAACTTGTTATCAGGAGGGATGGTTCTCTGGTATGACTGGAGGGAAATACTGGGGACCGAGGATGATAAGAAAACATATCAATAAAAAATTTTTTTAAAAAAGAAAAAGTTGTCTACAGTCACTATCTTCCATTCTTCTCTTCTCAAACACTTTAGCCCTTTGCAATCTGGCTTCTGACTTCATTACTCAATCAATTAAACCCGTTTTCTCTAAAATTACCAGTTTCTTAGTGGCCAAACCTGGTAGTGTTTTCTTTAGTCCTTCTCTCAGCTAGCGGGTTGGGGGGGGAGAGAAGAACTCACTATAATTTCTAAGTCCAGATCCCTCTGAATGGTCTTAGGCAAACAGATTCTGTTCATTTCCACCTGAACCTTTCTTCCTGTAACATCTTTGTATACTAAAGAATTAGGCCTGAGTTCTCGACTCACTAAACTCACAGCAAATGACAAATATTCATTTTATTTCCCCCAAAAGTATAGCCTCTGGTTTCCAAATTTAATTTGATTTCTAAGTTGGAAGTAAAATAACTCATGAATATTCAGTAAGAGAAGTACAAGAATTCCTTATGCATGTGAGTGATTTAGGATCAAGCAAACATAGTATGTGTGAAATATTTTTGGATTTTATAAAGGATTCCAATTCAGACAGAGAATGGACATAGAAGGGCTTCAAAATGCCTTCCAATTCTGAGGTTCTGTGATCTCCATCCTTCAATCACTTCATCCCTTTAGTCCATTCTGCATACCACTGTTTAATTATTCTTTCTAGCCTACTGTCTTCCATTCTCCAGCTCAAAAGTTGTACTCTCAAGGTTTCCAGAAAAGTTCAAATTCCTAAATAATGCAACCTCAATTTATCTCATTTCCAACAAACTCTCAAGTATATGCACAATTTGAGTTGGGATTCTGATCTAAGTACCATCTAGTACAATTTTAATTTAGAGCTGAGGAAACTGAAGGAGAATAATTTGCATAAATTCACACTAATATTAACAATCAGAAGAGGGACTTGAACCCAGGTCTTTCAATTTTACCAGTATCATGAAATATATAACTAACTATTTCTTTTACTATTAGGGTACATGTTAAAACAATGTTTAAACACTTGAGTCATTTAAATGTAATTTAAAGTTGAGACTCCTACACTTTGGCACCATACACTTAAATTCTACATCAGGATTTAAGTTCAACATGACCATGGAGGAGAGAAAACATTCCAGAAAAAGTAAATTTGCTAGATAAGTTTCAGCAAGAAATATTTGATAACATGTGTTTCCCTAAAAGAAACTTTGAAATATTATATGATTTTTCAAGTGGTTAAACTCATAATGTACACCAAAATCCACTTCATTGTTGGATGTTTAAGGTCAAATCTAACGTGGGTTAGTTTGTTTGTTTTTCCCAGGCTGCCCCCGACAAAACTTTTCTACCAGACTTAAATGGATCTGATCCACCAAACAGAAAACTCTCACTCTATATTTTATAATCTCCAAAACTCCCCACTCCCTGTCCTCTACAAACTGAATACTCAATTCCGACTTGTCAGTTTCAGCAGTCTACCAAAAAGTAGATTAGGAAGCTAAAACTATAAAATTTATCTTTTTGATCCAGCAGTTGTTTGTGTGAGGGTTCCCTCATGCACCTCCTGACAGTTAAAACTTTTTGCAATATTGTTTTTACAATCCTTTAAATGTGCAAATGCTGCAATGGTAAATATGTATTTCCACACTGCAGTGACACATTCATTATAAAAGTTGATGATTTTCAATATTTCAACAAAGGTTGCAAGAAGAAGTTGAGGAAAGTGACCCCAGACGGAGGAAAAGCCTTGGAAGTAGAGAAAGACTGGGCTGAGAAAGGCAAAGAGAGCTCCGAGCCCGAGGATAGCGGCATCAGCGCCCCGGACACCGCCTCACCTCTCAGCGCTTGGAGCAATCTCTTGGCCCCGGACACTCGGGGCGGCGGCGGCTGCGGCTGCGGCCCGTCTAGGGGGAGGTGGCGATGCAGCGACTCTCCGGGACCCGCGGAGGTGGCGCAGATGGGGCCTTGGGTCTCCCTCCTCCTCCGGCGGCCGCTCTGGAGGTTAGTGCCGTGGAAGCTGCCGAGCCCTAGGCCACTGTTGCAAGAAGAGGTGACCACGGAGGAGGCGGCCGACCTTCGGCTGCCGGGACGCCACTCCACGTCCATCTCTACCACCATGCCGCCTTCCTCCCCTTCCACCTCCTCGTCGTCGTCCTCGTCATCTTCCTCCGGCTCGAAGCCCGGATTATCCCGGCTCCACGCCTGCCTAGAGCACGCCGAGAGGGGCGGAGAGGGCGACGCTGAGGCTCCGGCCGGGGGATCGCGAGCCGCCGCCTGGCGGATTCGCTCCATCTCGATCTCCAGCCCTCGTTGCTCCCGGAGGCCGCCCGGTGAGGAGAGGCCCGGGGCCGCGAGGCCGCCGCCGCCGTCAGCGCCGGGGGCTGGCATGGTCAGCCTGCCCCGGGCCGCTGCTGGCTCGCCAGAGCGCGGTGGAGGCAGCGGCTGGGCTCTCCTGGGCGTCCCCCCCTCCAGCTGGGGTTTTACGCGGCTCGGGTTCACCATGGCTGGAGAGCGAGCGGTCACTGCAGCTTGGCGCGCCGGGGCTCGCCCCGCTCCGCTTTGCCAGCTGCAGGAGCCATGTTCCTTTCTTCTCCAGGCCGCCGCAGCCCGCCGCTCCCCGCCCCCGACCACTCCGCATTCCCGTGGCGGGCTCGGCTTCTTTCCCCCGCCCCCGGCCGCCTACGCCCACACCCCCCTGGCTCGGTGCGTGGAGCCCAGACGCGGCAGCAGGGTCGGAGCTGTACAAGGAGATGCGCTACCCGCATGTCTACCTTCCCAACGCAGGGAAGATGTTCATCCCAAAGGATGCTCCGACCTGATGCTTCGGGAAAGATTGATTGGCTGCAATCAATCTGGCTCAGTCAATAAATATTTATTAAGCGCCTATTTGTGCCAGACACTGTGCTAAGCGCTGAGGATACAGAGAGAGGCAAAAGAGAGTCCCTGTCCTCACGAAGTTTACTTAATGGGGGGGTAATGCGCAAACAAATATAGACTAGGCAAGCAATATGCAAGGACAAATAGGACACAATTAGCAGAGGGAAGACACAGCAGGGGTTGGGATAAGCTTCCTGTAGAAGGGTGAGACTTTCACGAAGCCTGGCAGGTCAGAAGTTAGAACGGAGAAGGGACATTATTCCAAGAAAATGTTCAGACCCGGGAGATGGAGGGTCTTGTTCATAGAATAGCCTCCTGTCACTGAACCGATGAGAAGTTGGAGGAGGAGTGAGATTTAAGAAGCCTGGAAAGACAGGGGAGGAATAGATGAGGAAGGACTTTGAATGCCAAATAGAACATTTTGTTTTTGATCCTTGAGGCAACTGGGAACTACTGGAGTTTATTGAGTGTCATGCTTCGATTTAGGAAAATGACTAGTGAAATAGAGTTGGGGAAGAGTTGAAGCAGACAAACCCAATAGCAAGCTATTGCAATAGTTCAAGCAGGAGGTGAGGGAGGATCTGCACCAGAATGGGGCAGTGTCAGGATGGAGAGATAGTGCAAAAGTGAAACCAACAAGTCTGGACAGTAGCTTGGGTATTAGGGAAAAGAGGACTTGAGATTGTGAGGATCCAGGATGACTCCTGGGTAATGAGCCTTCGAGACTGGAAGGATGGTGTCTTTTCCAGTAAGTAAGATGTCTACTGGACTTCTTAGGACATTAAGCTGTCTGAAAGGCTGTTGAAGGTCAGCTGAGAGCTTAGGGCAATGTAAGTTTATTTGAGAATCGTCTGAAGAGGTGGCAATTTCATGGGAGTTGATGAGTTCACCAAATGAAGTAATCTAGAAAGTTAAGAGAAAAGGTCAACTACAATTAGAGGATGAGAATCTAAGGAGACTTATATAGATCATATAGGTAGGAGGAAAACCAGAAGTGTGTGTCACACAAGACAGCATCAAGGAGAGAGTGATCAGAAGTATCATAGCTTGCAGAGAAGTGGAAAAGAATGAGGACTAAAAAAAAGTCATTAGATTTGACAATTGATAATATTATAAGTAGAGAGACAGGAAATGGCCAGTTGATGGAGCAGAATATACAACATTTATCGATTAAGTCCATCATCTTAGGAGCATGGTATTCCCCAAACTATTACAATAGTAACATCAAAGATCACTGATTACAAATCAACATAAAAATTTAATAATAATGAACAAGTTTGAAATATTGTAAGAATGACCAAAATGTGACATAGATTTGCAATGTGAGCATCAGCTATTGGAAAAAATGGCACCAAAATACTTGCTTAATTCAGGGTTACCACAATCCTTCAATTTATTTTTTTAAAATGCAAGGAAGCTCAATAAAACAAAATACAACAAACCAAGATATTCTTGAATTTAGTTTAGTAGACAGAGAGCTGGTCTTAGACTCAAAAAAGACATGCTTAAGTCTCATTTTTGTCACATTCTGGCTTTGCTACCTGGCACAAGTCTCATTTCAGAAAGCTTAACAAACTCATTGAGAGCAAAAATTTCGAAAGGTCACAACCTACATTAATAGATAGGAATTTTCTCCTCTGGGAGTTTCTATTCCAATAAAAGCTTAAGTCCAATCCTTCACCCTGATAACATTTTATTTCCCCCAATTAAATATAAGATCCTTGAAGGCAAGATTAAACATCTTTGTTTTCTCAGTACTTCACATATAGTAGGCACTTCTTACTAATTGCTTGTTGCTTATTATACTTTATATTTTATATACTTTACTACCTTTATAAAGAAGATATATTACCCTATTATAATAATAATTATTATATTAATACTAGGGACATTAAGAACCAATGGTTCTTTTTACTGCTTTTCTGGGGAGTTTGTTTTAAATGAGAAGTTGAATTTATGTTTATCTGCAATCTCTCCAAGATCCCAGGTAGGAAAATTTCAAACATTTATTCAGGAGTTGCGCTATCTGGCTAAGTTTGCATTTATTTCTTTAGTTAATTATCCCCTGGCCTCTTTGTAATTGAGCTAAATTCAGGAAAAGTTTGGGTAATGAAGCAGCAGATTCTAACACAGGGCCCAGGAGTGGAAAAGCATACCTTTCCTTTGAAACTCTCTCCAGCTTTGAGGAAGGGGGTGTGGTGGTAAAAGGCTTCATTCATTAGCTTTGATCTTCTGCTTCATGATACATGTAGACCATCCTCTATATGTCTTTTCTATCACACCTCAGTTCTTTTTTCTCTTTTTGCTTCCAGTTTCTGACAGCACTATATGACTTCCTTTCCATCAGAATCTCTATATAGTTCTGAGGTAACTCTTCCCCACTTTTAAAAAATGAATTCCTTAGAGTTTGACAAAGCTTTTCCCAGAAATAGCTTTGAGTGATTCAAAGAGGTATTTTAGCCTGTTCATATAGTTATGATTGATTGATTCTATTAAGAAGAATTCTTTCCTAATAAAAGTTAAGTGCTTTTAAGTGGGTGGGATAATTAATAGAACCCTGACCTGATACAGAATTAAAAAGAAAAAAAAAATGTGTCTTAGTATGTAGATTAAGTAAATCAAGATAGAGATGAAATTTTTCCTTTCCAACTCCCTTTCATGCACACAGAAAATAGCTACCCCTCTATTATGGGCAATAAGAACAACTATGAAAAATTATTTAAAAGAAACAGAAACACAATCCATAAAGAGACCCTCAGGTTCAGAAAAGGTCCCACATGCTAAAACTTCTTTGGCAAGTGTCCTGAGGCCAAAACTACCTACATGAAAGGTTTTATTGACTTTTAAAAAATTATTATTATTTATTTATCTTACAAGAAGACATTTTCCCATAGAAATAATGTTATAAGTTGGTTAAACTTTTCCTAAAATAAATATGACCTTAAGAAACCTCTGATGAATCCACAGAATTGTGCTATTTCCTGTGTTGCTCCTGTCTAGATGGTTTGGAATAGGTTAAGTCCTGGGGAACTTGCTACTGAGAGGGAAGTTAGATTCCAAGTTCTTTTATTCATTAACTCTCGTTCACTCATTAATCCCCAACCCAATGCTTCAAGAGAAAATTAACTGATCTCATGTCTAAGGTTTCCCCAAAAAGGAAGGATCAAAAGGTACTTAATGTACTATATAAATCAGATATGGTACAGGCAATTTGTTTCTCTATACAAAATAAATGCTAAACATAAGAATCATAATACGCATTAATAGAAAGACTGAAATCAGGATTCATTAATTTAAAATTATTGCTACAGTTGAGAATATCATTATAAAGAATCAGAGAGCCTTAGAATATGATATTTCAGAAGATAAAAGATCCAGGCTTACATTCAAGAATTACTTACTCAGCAAAACTAGGTATATTCCTACATGGCTAAGAAAAAAATGGATTTTTCTTGAAATAGAGTACTTCCAAGCATTCCTGATGAGAAGATAAGAATTGTAAATAACTTTGAAGTTCTAACTTGGGATTCAAAAGAAGCATAAAAAGGTAAAAATGAATGAGCAATCACAAGGGGATAAATAAGAATAAATTGTTTATAGTCTTATATGGCGAGATAATACTTGTATCCCTTCATAACTCTATTATCAGGATAATTCAAGAAGTCTCTAAGTAGACAGAAGGCTATCATCCTTATCTTTCTGTGTATCTTTTTTGCTTCGCCCTTTGTAACCAAACTCTTCAAAAAGATTGTCTATAATGAGTGCCTCTACTTACTCCTCCCACTCTCTTCTTCATCCTTTATAATCTGACTGCCTACCTTATCTTCCCACCAAAATTTTTCTCCAAAGTTACTAATTATCTTTTAGTTGTGATTCTCCTTGACTTGTTTGTAGCTTTTAACATTGTTAAAACTCTCTTCTCCTTGATAATCTTCTCTTTAGCTTTTTGGGCACTTTCTCTCATGGTTTTCTCCTCCTTTTCTGACTGTTCCTTCACTATCTCCTTTGCTGGATCCTCTTCCATATTGTGCCCTCAAAATTGTAGGCCCTCAGAATTCAGCTGTAAGCTTTTTTCTTTTCAAGTGAAGTATATTGATTTTACTTAGTTATTTCTTCAGCTCCCACAGCTTTGTTAGGATCTCTATATCAAGACCACCCCTCTCCACTTTTTGCTATTAGGAGACACCCTATTTTCTTTTTTTCTTTATTAAAAGCTTTTTATTTTTCAAAACATATGCATGGATAATTCTTGCAAAACCTTGTGTTCCAATTTTTTCTTCCCTTCCCCCACCCCAAATGGCAAGTAGTCCAATATATGTTAAACATGGTAGAAATATATATTAAATCCAATATATGCATACACATTTATACAATAATCTTGTTGCACAAGAAAAATCAAATCAAACCTGTTAGGATTCTTACAAAGTGATAAGTCAGTTGTCTAATTTTAGCATCATGCTTAGCAGTTCTCTAGTTCAGAGTTCACACCTTTAAGAGTTCACACATTAGTTCACACATTAGCGTTTGAGATTCACAAGTCAGGAACTCACAATCCCACTCTCTCAGAGGAGGAGTCAGCCTTTGAGTTCACACCTCTAAAAGAGCATATAAAAGGACAAGCACTAGAGACTTTGAGAGATGGTGAAACAGGAGTCAGTCAAGGAGACTGAGAGCCAGAATTCAGTCGGGAGATTTAGAGCCAGGATTCAGAGGGAGCTGGAGGATGAAGCTGAAGCTGGAAGAGAAAAAGTTCAAACTGCAAGAGCTCTTGGAGCCAAGGAGGGAGATAGGCCTCTAAGAAAACTAACCAGACTATTTTGAAGGAGACAATAAAGGACTGAACTTTTAACCACTGGCTGCATTTGAGATGATTATTACACTGAACTGAAACTAAAGCTGCCTCCAGAAGCCTCCAAGAAATCTGCTCCCAGAGAAGGATCATATTTTAGAAAAGAAGGACACTACACAAACTAGAAAAAATGATAAAGAAAATAAAATGCAAGCCAACAACAACAAAAAGAGTAAAAATGCTATGTTGTGAATCATATTTAGTTCCCACGGCTCTTTTCATTACAAGACCATTGGAACTGAAGACACCCTATTTTCCAGAGCTAATGTCCAATAAGCAAGCTTTCAAATATCTCCAACTGGATGTCCAGTACTTAAAAATCAATATATCCCAAATAGAATTCATTATCTTTCCCTTAAACCCTTACCACTCCTTCCCTCTTATTATAGAAGGCAACACCATCCTTAGGCTCACAACTTAGAAGTTATCCTGAATTTACCAGTGATATCTAAGCTATTTCCAAGGTCTGATAATTTCACTTTTGTAACATCTTTCAAATATACCCCTTCTCTCTTCTGACATTGCTACTTCTAAAAGCAGTCCCTAATCACTTTATGCCTGGGTTATTGCAATTGATTGTTGGTAGGTCTACCAGTTTCAAGTCTCTCCCATTCCAATTCATCCTCTATTTATTTAGTCACTAGAGTGATTTTCCTTTAATGCAGATTTCCTCATCCCCCTCTCCCCAAACCACAACTCAATAAAATTCAGTAGCTTCTTCCAGAAGCAATTATAAAGTACTCTGGTAGTCAAATACTTTTATAACCTAAGCCCGTTTGTACATTTTCAGTTTTCTTACTTCCTGAGGCATACTCTTTAATTCAATAAAACTGACCTGTTCCATGAATATGACACCTGACACTCAGTTTCTTGGCTCCCGGCATTCTCTCTGGCTGTCTCCCATGCCTGGAGATGCTCTTCCTTCTCCTTTCTAATTACTGACTTTTCTGGCTTCCCTTAAGCCCCAACTAAAATCTTGCCTCCTACGAGAAGTTTTCCCTAACCCCCCTTAATCCTATAGTCTTCCCTCTGTTGATTATTTCCTATTTATGTTATATAGTTTGTCTTGTCTATATTTATTTCTATGTTGTCTCCCCAGTTAAGTAAACTCCTTGAGGACAGAAACTGTCTTTTGCCCATTTATCTCTTTTTATCTAGCCAGCACTTGGCACATTGCCTGGCACAGCACAGGTGCTGAATAAATACTGCCTGCTTGAAGGGAAAGGAATTATCTCACATAATCAGCATACACAATTAAAATCCATACAAACAAGGAAGAATTTGGGAAGAATGGCTAACATTTGAACCTCACTCTCATTTGGACAGCTTTAAAATACTTAGGAACTGGGGCAGCTAGTTAGTGCAGTGGATAGAGCACCAGCCTTGAAATTAGGAGGACCTGAGTTCAAATTTGATCTCAGACACTTAACACTTTCTAGCTCTGTGACCCTGGGCAAATTACTTAACCCCAATTGCCGCAGCAGGGGAGGAAAAAAAAAGCATCAAACAAATACTTAGGGACTGTGATCAACATAATGACCTTGATTCCATCAGACTAATGATGAATCATGCTACCCATCTCTGACAAAGATAGTTTCTTCTCTGTCTCATTCTGTCTCTCTCTGTCTTCTCTGTCTCTCTATTTCTCTTTCTTTCTCTTCCCCTCCTTCATCTTCTCTCCCTCTTTTCCCTTCTCTCTGTGTCTCTTTGTCTTCCTGTCTCTGTCTCTCTCTTCCACTCATGTGGAAAGGGATGAAAAGTACTTTTATGTTAGGTGATCTAGGCATGCTCAGACAAACTTCCTTGCACATTTCCCCTTGTTTGAATTTTGCCTTCCCAGGGATTTCCCCTGTGCTTAAAATAGCCAATGTTGCAAGACTGTATACAATCCCTTAAGCCCCAACTAAAATCTTGCCTCCTACGAGGTCTTCCCTCACCCCTCTTAATTCTAGCCTTTCCTCTGTTGATTATTTCCCATTTATCTTATTTAGTTTGGCTTGTCTATAGATAATGTAGAGATAAAATCTCAATTATTACCTAATATAATAAAATTAAGAGCATTTTTGCTAAGCTTCCTAAGCATCTCTGCTTACTTAGCTTTATAAGGCCTTTCTCAACCTACAAACAAAAGAAATAGCAGTAAAGAAGAAAAATGGCTTCTGTCTCAGACCTAAACCTGGTCTACGGATGAGCTTTCCAAACTACATAGAATTCTCTCTACAATATCAATTTTGCACCATCCAATCTTAAATGAGAAAACTATCTTGGGTGGAAACTCTTCCAATGATTTCCTCATTGTGTAAGGCCATCCAACTGATGTCTTCACAAAAGTGTCTTTTTTCACACATTGTATATCAAAATTCTCTAGCGGTCCATCTAGTAGTCTGGACAAGCTCTTTAAATATATTATTGTTGAGTCATTTTTCAGTTGTGTCTGACTCAGTGATCTTATTTGGGGTTTTCTTAGCAAAAATACTGGAGTGATTTGCCATTTCACTCTATTGTCACCTTGCTGCCTTTACTAATCTTACTAATCTTTACTAATCTTAATAAGTCTGAAATTGTAGGATGGAAACAAACTATGGAAGCTTTCAAATGCTAGCATTAGAATTTGTATATTATCATTGTGGCAATAGAATGACCTAAAGCAGATGACTGATGTGATCAGACCTATGTTTTAAAAATATTAATTTGGCATCTTTATGGAGATTTGAACTGGAAAGAGGAAATTTGAATTAGAGACCAATTAGAAGGCTATTACAACTGCCTAAGAGAGAAGTAATAAGAATCTGAATTGGTAGGTTGGTACAAAATTCTAACCATTTCCTCTTTGCAAATTAGGCTTTTTTTTCCCTTAAACGATATTGAAACCAAATATAGATTTGATTTGTTTATAGAAACTAATTATTCAGGCTATTGACTTCACTTATTGTTAGAATGAGTATGAAATAGCCACAAGTAGATCCATGTATTCTCTGATGCTTAATTGATAGGAAATGGGCAACTTAGGCAAGGGAGCTTCATGCAGGTGAATGAACTTGGGCTAAGTTTTTATTCTGTACACTTGGGAAATATCCTTCTATCTTGATTAAGTATCTCTCTTTTTATTAATTAAGGAATGACTTACTAGTTCTTACTATTTTGATACTGATCTAATATTAAACATAAACTACCAGGGGACTGGTCTGAGTTAGGTTCAACCTAAAACAATAGGCTTTTTTTGGTTAAGAATTAAATTATTTTTAAAAAGGGAAAAGGACCCACATGTGCAAAACTGTATCAGTCCTTTTTGTAGTCACAAGGAATTGAAAACTGAATGGATGCCTATCAGTTGGAGAAGGGCTGAATAAGTTATGATATATGAATGTTATGGAATATTATTGTTCTATAAGAAATGATCAGGAGGATGATTTCAGAAAGACCTGAAGAGATTTACATAAAGTGATGCTAAGTGAATTGAACAGAAACAAAAGAACATATAACAAGATAATGTGATGATCAACTGTGATGGATGTCATTCTTTTCAACAGTGAGGTGATCCAGAACAGTTCTAATAGTCTTGTGATGTAGAGAGCCATCTGTACCAAGAGAGAGGACTGTGAGGACTGAGTGTGGATCACAACATAGTATTTTCATTTTTTGTTGTTATTTACTTTTTTTTGTTTTCCTTCTCATTCCTCCCCCCCCCCTTTTTGATCTGATTTTTCTTGTGCAGCATGATAATTGTGGAAATATGTAAAGAAGAACTGCTCATGTTTAACATATATTGGATTACTTGCCATCTAGGGAAGAAGATGGGTGGAAGGTGGGAGAAAACAACTTGGAACATAAGGTTTGGTAAGAGTGAATGTTGAAAACTATCTATGCATGTGTTGTGAAAATTAAAAGCTTTTTTAAAAAAGAATTGAATGATCTCATTGAAGTGTGGGATGGGGAGTACAATGGAAGATGAATTCTGATTAGCCTTAATGCTTCTGATGCTGTTTCTTTTGGTAATGCCTACAGAAAGGACAATTGAGGCATTACTTATCATTTGGAAATTAAAGAGTAAACTACTTATGACCTTTTAGCAAGAAGAGACTAATGTAAATATTCTTTGAGTCCATAAGTTCTTGAAGATAATTACAGTGAACTTTTAGACTCACAAACTGTGTGTATATAGGCTTTCCAACCTGATAGTTTAATTTAGTTCCACCAAGTTCTTCTAGGAGATTTTGTCAGAACTCGATTTGCTTTTAAAGTATTCTGGAGGACGTGTACAAAAATATTTATAATGTCTCTTTTTGTGGTGGCAAAGAATTAGAAATTAAGGGGATGCCCATCAATTAGGGAATGGTTGAACATATTATGATGAATGAATATAGTGGAATTGTGTTATAATAAATGATGAGCAGGTAGATTTTAGAAAAACCTGGAAATACTTACAATAACTAATGTGATTCTATAAGTTGATAATTTTGTATAGTCTTTAAACGATGTTATAAATATCCAAATGGTTGCTGGCATAAAAAAGGTTTTCCACCCCTGGTCTGGAATTATCTATCTATCTATCTATCTATATATTTAATCTCATGATAAACAAAAACAACACTCGCTTAAAATAGATTGTGGATAAATTACAAGAAAATCACAGGTAATCCCAGATAAATACAAATAATAAATCTTGTGAAGTAGTTACTATTTGGAGTTTTAATTATGTAACATAATTTGTTATTTACATATGCAAAATAATATAAAATAATTGGGTTTTCAACCCAATGGAAATATGCAGTTTAAATTCAAATAATGTAAGCATTTCACAGGACTTATTATTTCCACTAAAAGGGACATGCTATAATATATAACAAATACTTCCACTACCCATTTTTCTAAAAAAAAAAAAAAAGTCTTACCAATTAAAAAAGATGAAAGTTGCAACTTCTGCTTGTCACATCATCATACAGCTAAATTAATATGACAGTCCAGAGGAACAGTAAAAAGTTTTCTACCATAATAAATATGAAAATATGTGTAGAAGAATTGAACATATATTGGATTGTTGTTGTCCAGGGAAAGGGAATGGGGAGAAAGGAGGGAGAAAAAATTGGAACACAGGATTTTGCAGGGGTGAATGTTGAAGACTATCTTTGAAGGTATTTTGAAAATTAAAAGCTGTTATTAAAATTTTTTAAATTAAAAAAATAAAAATTAAATATATAAGTAAAAAAGGTTTACTACCAATTCATTCAATACATGAACACTAAAGGTATTCATCCAGTGCCTGAGATATTATTGTCCTTCATACTGAACTGATTAGTCCTAAGAATTCTTTAGTTATAATTCTTTAGACGAGACAAAGAACTAAGGGACTCTGAAACTGTTGCTGCCTTGAAAATATAAACAGCTAGACCTGGCATGAATGGGGAGGCTCCTCAGTGGGCTGTTAAGGTACTATAGCATCAATATCCAAGATCAGCCAATTGGTCAATGAGCACTTATTAAGAGCTTATTATGTGCCAGACACTGGGACAAGCACTAGGGATGCAAAGACAAAGGACATCCTCTGCTCAAACTAAAGAGCTCACAAACTAATGGAGGCGATATGTAAATAACTATATACAGAAGATACATAATAGATAAATAAGAAAGAATTAATGGAAGCAAGACACTGGAATTAATCTTCCCATAGGAGATGAGATTTTAGCTGGTACATGAAGGAAGTTAGGGAAATCAATAAGCAGAAATAGGGAAGGAGATTATTACAGGTATGAGGAACAAACAGATAACCACAAAGAGATCAGGATCACTGGCTTGAGCAGTATTTGGGAGAGTTTCAAGGTGTTAGAAGACAGAAATTGTATGAGAGATGGTAGGTTATAAAGAGCTCTGAGCATTAGAGAATTTTGAATTTGAAGCTAGAGGTGATAGGGAGCTCCTGGAGTTTCTAGAGTGACCTGTGCTTTAGAAAAATCATTTTGCGAGTTGAATGGAAAAACAGTTGGTGTAGGGAGAAACTTTTAGCAGGCAGATCTACCAGCAGGCAATTGCAATAGTCCAGGCATGAGGAGATGATATCCTTCATCAGGGTGGTTGGTAGAATCACAAGGAAGAAAGAGGCAAATTCAAGAGAGGTTGCAAAAATGAAATCATCAGGTCTTGGCAACATATTGGAAGTGGGAAGATAATAAGGTATCAAAGATGATTCCTAGATTGTGAGACTGGGGAAATTAGGAGCATGATAATGCCCCACCAATTGGAAATGATAAATTTGGTTTTGGAAATGCTGAATTTAAGAATTCTACTAGACATCCAGTTAAAGATATCTGAAAGACAATTGGAGATGCAAATCTGGAGACCAGCAGGGAGGTTAGGGTTGACTAAGATTTGAAAATCATCATCTTATAGATGGTTAATGAGTGTGACCCCGATGAAGGCCCAGCAGAGATTGAGAAGGAGCAGTCATATAGGTTGGAAGAACTCCAGGAGTGCATATTCTCCTGAAAACCTAGGGAAAAGATAGTATCAAGGAGAAGGCAATTGATTGTCAAAACCTGTGGAGAGGTCAAGAAGTAGGAAGATTGAGAAAAGAATATTGTGATTCAGAAATCAAGAGGTCACTGATAACTTTGGAGAAAGCAGTTTTAGTTAAATGAAGTCAAAAGTATTGTAAAGAATTAAGAAGGGTGTGAGAGGAGAGAAAATGGAAGAATTTATTGTAGAGGGTATTTACTAAAGGTCTAGCCACAAAGAACAGAAAATTTATGGAATAAGAGGAATGAAAGGATCATATGAAGACTTTTTGAGGATTGGGGAGATATGGATGATGTTTTCATTAGGGAAATAGAGAACAGACAGAATGAGATTGAAGATAAGTGAGAGAGTGGTGCTATTAGAAGGAGTAGTCTGCAGGAGAAATGGAATAGAATGGGAATACTTTTTCAGGTAGAGCAAGTTTACCTTGATAAGGAAGATGTCAGACAGATGAAGGAGCACATAGTGACAGAAGGCATCTGCACTCAAATATGAGATGAGGAGGAAATTATTATTATTTTTTTTTTTTTTGGTAAAATAAGAGCCAAGATTCTTAGTTAAGATGGTAAGGCAAGGAGAGCCATGGACCGTTTGAGAAAGAATGAGAAGGGTTTTTTAAGAATCCCTATGGAGAGTAGAATAATGAGTTGATAAAGAAGGTAGGGAAGGATTGCTTAGCAGTAATATGGTCCAGTGAGATTATGTGACCTATATTTATAGTGGACCAATCAGAATGATAACTTGACTTTTTTCATTTTTGTTCATTACCATCAGTGGATGGTAAGTATAATTCAAGGCTGAGGCAAGGAAGGATTAAAATAGGGGTGAGGGGCAGGGACTCAAGATTACAGGACTTTATACAATTAAATTGGTTCTTTGAGAAGTCAAGGTGAGGAAAAAAGGAAAGAATGACTGATGCTGGGTTGGGAGGGAAGCTAGGAGTCAAGGGACTAGAGATCATGGTGTTGACTAAAAGTAGGGTTTAGTATGGAAAAACAGAGATAAAAGTGGATAGCCAATAGATTGTGGTGAGATGAGGAAATTTCAGAGTTCTTAAACATGGAGGTGGGGTATTTGTAAATGAGGGCAAGATAAAGGAGATAAGATGAAATGAGATTGCTTTGTGTGTGTGGTTGGAAGAATAGGTCATGCAAAATGAGTAGTTTGAGGACAGAGGTTAGGAGATCTGAAGATATATTAATATGTATTTTGAAGTCCCCTAGTATCAAAGCAGGAGAGAGATTGTGATTCTGGTAGTACACATATTGCAGAAAGAATGGGAGCTATAATAGTATAATACTCTCTTTTTTCTGTTTTGTTAATGTATAGCTGGAGATAAATCATTGTAAGGATTGCCTTAGTTACAAGCCAGACATTTTGTTTCATTATTACAATTTTCTTTCATATAATTATTTTTAAAAATTTTGTTCTTTGGCCTATTCATTATTTAGGATTTCATTGCAAATTTTCTATTTGGGTCTGTGTTTTTTGCTAGTGTTCTTTAATTCTAATAACTATTTTTATTGGCTTATGGTCTGAAAAGAATATCTTTATTATTTTTGCCTTTTTACAATTATTTGAATTGTCTTAGGAAGATTCTGAAGATTACCTGGCAGGATAATATACCAGTCACTAAACTACCAAGCCTTCAAACTGTATTGCAGAGAGCACAATTCTGTTGGTCACATTGTTTGAAGGCCAAATGTACACTTTGCCAAAAAGACTATTTTAAGGTGAACTCACACAGAGAAAGAGTCCTCAAAATGGTCAGAAAAAACAAGGACACTCTAAAGGTCTCTCTTATAAACTTTAGAGTTGTTTGTATGATATAGGAGACATTGGCATAAGACAACCCAGAATAGCATGTCCTCATCAGAGAAGATGCTGTGCTCTATGAACAAAGCAGAATAGAATTATCTCAGAAGAAATGCAAGATGTGCAAAATTAGACATTCCACCCCAAATGTTCATAGGGACTATTTGCATCTGACCTGTGATAGACTATTCCAAGCTCGTATTGGTCTGATCAGTCACAGTTGGACATACTAACTTGCCTCTAACAAAGTGATATCTTTTGGTCCTCTTTGAGAAGGAAGTACAACCACCACATCTATTTGAAATATCTTTATGCTCAAATACTTATTATTTGATTATTTTTTAAGTGTCATCTTGTGCTGAGAAAGATGTATATTCATTACCAGCTCTATTTAGATGCCACCAATGTTTTAGTTCCAATATATAGCAATTTGTTCAATTCTATTTTTTACCTTTTGCTTAACTTTGTTAGATTGTCCAAAACTGGAAAAAAAAAAAGCCTTAAATTTTCTGTAAGTATTGTGTTACTGTCTATTTCTTCTTAAAATTTAATTTTTTCTTTGTAAATTATATAAATTATAAATTATAAAATTATAAAATTTCTTTTACAAATTTAGAGGCTAAGGTATTTGGACTATATAAGTTTAATATTAATATTGGTTTGCTGTTTATAATTCTTTTCAGCATAATGTGTTTTTCTTTTTTCTTTCTTTTTTTTTATTGTAGAAGTTTGTTCTGTCTGAGTCTGATAACATAATTTCAACTCCCACTTCTTTGGATTCACCTGATCCATAGTAAATTTTGTTCTAGCTTTTCACTTTTATTCTATTTATATCTTTGATTCTTAGGTGAACTTCTTGTAAGCAACCAATTATTTGAATTTACTGCTATTCTTTTTTCATTTATTGTATTGTTCAATACCTTCGCATTGAAAGTTATAAGAGCTAGATTGATATTTTCTTTCCTTTGTCTTTAATAATGATTTCCTCCTCTCTGGCCTCTCCTCCTTCCTCCCTATTTAGGACTCATGATATAACATGTGTCCTTTGGAATTGTGATGGATTATTGTATTGATCAGATGTACTATGTCTTTCAGTGTTAATTATCTTTAAAATGTTTCTGTTAACTCTGGTTAATTTCATTTTGCATGAGTTCATACAATTCTTTCCAGGTTTTCCGTTACTATCCAGTTTATCATTTCTTATAACACAATAGTATTCCATCACATTAATGTACCACAACTTGTTCAGTTATTCTCTAATTAATAAACAACTCTTCAGTTTCTAATTTTTTTGCCACCAGAAAAAAGAGTATTCAATTTTTGTACAGATGAGTGCTTTTCTTCTCTTTTTAAAAATCTTTTTGAGGTATAGACCTAATAGTTCTATTTCTGAGTCAAAGAGTATGTACAATTTAATAGCCTTTGGGGCATAATTCAAAATTTCTTTCCAGAATGGTAGGGCTATTCATAGCTCTATCAATATTGCCTATTTTCCCACATACCTTTTTGCATTTCCTTTTTCATGAACTTTGTTAATTTGGTGGGTATTGTTTTAATTGGCATTTCTCTATTAGTGATTCAGAGCATTTTTTTATGTGACTATTGATAGCTTTGATTTCTTACTCTGAAAACTGCTTATTCATATCCTTTGATGGTTTATCAATTGAGAAATGCTTTTTATTCTTGTAAATTTGATTTTAGGTATTATTAGAAATGAGACCTTTATCAGAGAAATTTGCTACAAAGATTTTTCTGTTTCCTATTTTTTTTCTAATTTTAGTTGCATTAGTTTTCTTAGTTCAAAATTTTTTAAACTCTAACAATCAAAGTTATCCATTTTATCTCTATCATTTATTATATGTGAAATATCTATCATTTATTTCATCATGAATTCTTCCTTTATCCATAAATCTGACAGGTAATTTCTTCTAATTTGTTTATGAAACCATCATTTATCTCTAATCTTTTCTTTTTCATTTAATGTTTATCCTTTTTTAAAGAATAAATCTCAGATTTGAAAAGTGTTTCATCTTTGGGTTGAATTCTGAGCTCCTTTGCTCTTTGGGATATATTATTCTATTCCTTCTTCTTGTTCCTGCTTAATATAGAATGTATAGCCATGAGTTGTTCAAATTTCCTTTCTTTATGTGAAAGACTGTCTTTTCCATTGTAAAATTAATTGTTGTCATTGTACTGTAATTTTGATAATCTACAATATTGTGGCTGTATTACAAATATATGAGATTTGGAGTTGTAGGCTGCCTTGATTGAATCACTTTCTCTGCTACCCATCCAACCATGTCACTCCTACCCTTTTGGTTTCTTTATGCAATTCTTTTCTTCTATGTTCTGCTCTAGTATTATTAACAAATGTTTCTTTATATCAACCTGCTCCCTTTCATTAGAACTTATTTTGAATCTAATTTTCTATTTACATGTTGTTTTCCTCCAGTAGAATGTTTACTCATTGAGGACAGGACATGTTTCATGTGGAATCAATATTCACCAAGCACATGCAGTATATGAAATAAATCTTTGCTCTCATTTTATCTGAGAATTTTTTCTAACATTTTATTTAAAATAAAATCACAACAAAATATACATTGATTAAAAAACCCAAAATGTACAGTATCATAAAGGTAATATTTCACTGATATATGCATAAACCATTTTCATTTGCCTTTATATATTCTCTTCAAAACAGAAAAATAAACACTAATGTCCTTTTTAACTAAGAAATGGAAATGAAAACTTTAAACTTTCATTAACCTGGTTGATATCACTTAACTAAAACTAGAAATCAAACCCATTATGTTTCCAAATGCCACACAGACATTTATTTACCCAGAAAGCTTAGAAATAAGTATTAGAAATTCTCCTCTCCCCTCCTCCAGCCATACTGCAATATTTTTATTTTTCTGTCCTTTCTAAAAGCACAGTTGAGTATTCCGCCGCCCCCATTAATGAGTTTCAAAAGATGCACTATCAACTTCATGAGAATGAAGTTTCAGAGGTTTAATATTTTCAACACTCTCAGGGTCACTGACTAGGTGGACTTCTTGGCTGTGATATTCTTGACTGAGTTTGCCAACTTGTTGTTTGTGAAATTCTTGGCTATCTCTGTCAACTTCTCGATTGTGAAATTCTTGGCTGACTTTGTCATTTTCCTGACTGCCATGTGAGTCACTTTGCTGCTGGCTGTCATAAATATTCCGTTCAAGTTGAGAGCTTTTTAATTGCTCATGACTATGAGTTTCTACACTGTATTCATCTGCCTGGCTGGCTTCATTACTCTCCTGGCCATTACTTTCCCAAGATGAAACCTTAGGAAAGGTTTGTGAGAGAGGGATCGCCTTGTGTGTTTTTTCAGATTCATAGCTTTCTATTTGGGATGTAAGATCTTCTTCTGTAACATCATGCACCTGTGTCAAAACAACAAAGAAAGATTTCAAATTATTATTTTCTTCAGTGAGCTTTTGTACCTCCTTTCCCATTTGACCAATTCTACTTTTAAGGAGTTCTTTTCTTCAGTGATTTTTTGTGCCTCAGAAAGATTTCAAAGTACAACTGCATATGAACCAATCAATCAGTAGTTCATTATGGATCAAAAACTGTCGTCCAAAATAGAAAAACAAAAATAAAATATTTTCTCTTCTTTTGAATCTCTGAACTTTTGCTACCACAACACAGCAGCTTCCTAATTCAGGAAGTTCACTTTAACCTGGTACATATACTGGTAGTACATTTTGCTCCTACAGCCCCTTCTTCTGATTGGCTGCTTCTTTCCAGAATCAAGGAAAGTACCAAGTCAAATATATCTTCATACCTCTTCAGGCTCTACTCCTGACTCTAGGATCTTTCTATATAGGACCTTACTCTCCCCCTACTTTCTTCAGCTCTCTTTTACATATTATCTCCGCCGCCCCATCCCCCCCCTATAAAGCAAGCTTTTCAAGGACAGGGATTGACTTTCTATTTATATTTGTATTCTCAACTCTTGGCCCAGTATACTGGCACATAATAAGAGCATAACAATGTTTGTTGCCTTAACTTGCCCACGAGGACTTCACATTTCATCAGATAACATAATTGATACACTTATAGCTATATACAAAAGCAAATTACAAAATTATGTTCAGAGGAAAGGAATGTACTGGCAGACTTTGGAGAAGCAGAAAAGCTTCATGTAGAAAATTAACACTAAGCTCCATCAGAAACAAGGGATTCCAAGAGATAGAATTCAAAAGGGAATGAATTTATGCCACAGGAGAATCTATGAAGGAAACTGTTCAATGACACCGACATGGGTGAAGGAATGTTATATGTGAAGGACAGCAATGCAATCAGTTTGACTTGATCATTTAGTATGTGAAGAGAAATAATGTAAACCATTTAAAAAAAAAAACTTTCTGCACAACTCAACTTGGAAACTGATTAATTTTAGCTATAATATGTGTTTTTATAGCTGTTCTATTTTTAGATTTTTTTTGAACTTAACTTTTTTTGTTGAATATGATTGTCCTGCTCTAGAGATTTTTCTCCCAAGAAAGTCTAGATAGAATAAGAGGTTTGGGACCATGATTTTTAAGTAAAATGTGCTGTGTTTGACAAGGAAAAGTATAGAAAGCTTTAAGACCACGATTTTTAAGTAAAAAGTATGTAAGGAAAAGTATGGAAAATTATGTGGATTTTCCAAAGGCACTAAGTAAAACATTTTAAATAGTAATTTTGATATTACACACTGCTTTCATTCATTTCTTATTTCCTAAAGAGAAGACTTTTTCACAGCCATCTAAGATTTTTGTAAAGGGAATTACCTGTTCTGATGATCTGTAGGGTGCTCCCAATTTTGACCTCAGTCCATAGGCCACACTATCTCCTCTGCCACCATTATCACCTCTTGTTGGTCCATCAGGTAGAAAACTTGGTGTTGCTGGGGTATCAGTAGGAAGATCAGTGACTACCTCATCTGATTCATCTGAATCATCAGAATCAATACTTTTATTGTGATCTCCATCATCATCATCTTCATCATCAATGTCATCTGGACTTTCACTGGAGTTTCTTGGGAGTGTCTAAAAGCCAAAAGAGTTTTTTTTTTTTAATTTAAACATCTACATAAATGTTAGCTACTAAATCCTACCTGAAAATTCACATCATAAAATATTCTCTTTTCAAAAACAGTTTATAAATTTTGCAAATAAATTATTTTGGTATACTACTACTCATTTGTTTAGATAATTGAAATTTTACTGAATATATATATATATATATAATATATATATATGTAGATATATTACTGTTTTTAGGCATCACCTGAATCAATCAGTTAATATCTTTTAATAAGAAAATACATTTGTATTGACACTTCTCATTCCACTGGCTTATTTAGCTTCCTTATCAGGAATTCTTGATATATCAAAATGGTGATATAAAAAAAAGAAGTTACTAGGGGCAGCTGGGTGGTACAGTGGATAGAGCACCAGCCCTGAACTCAGGAGGACATGAGTTCAAATCTGGTCTCAGACACTTAACACTTCCCAGATGTGTGATCCTGAGCAAGTCACTTAATCTCAATTGCCTCAGCAAAAAAAAAAAAAAGTTACTGTCAGTGTGATAAAAAAAAATAATTGACGCAAATATTGCTTTGACACGTAAACAGCTCTAATGAAGACAGTATTTATTTTATAAACAATTTAGAAATGAAAATAACAATGTAAACCAAATATTGATTTGGTTATTGTTCAAAGGCATTAGTTTGTCACTTGATGAATATGAGATTGTGTGAATTTCTAGTACTTCAAACAAAGTTTTTAAGCCTGATATTAATGAATCTTTCCTTTAGGACTAAATAGATAGGAAATATATTTATTCCTTACTGATGAATCTTTTTGGAAATATGTGATCAAATTTTACTAGTCAAATTTAAAATGTACTTTTGAATCAATACTGTCTAAGCATTAAGCTTTCATGCCCGACTTTTATGACAACTCTGCACAAACAGATCCAATTTATATAATACTTTAAGTTTTACCAAATACTTAACAAGTCTAGAAGGAATTTTTCAGTGTATTATCAGAAATAGAGTATCTAGCCCAGTC
This sequence comes from Sarcophilus harrisii, assembly GCF_902635505.1. NCBI lineage: Eukaryota > Metazoa > Chordata > Mammalia > Dasyuromorphia > Dasyuridae > Sarcophilus > Sarcophilus harrisii. Next base: position 149,387,567 of record NC_045431.1, read on the forward strand.
TTATTAGGAGAAAGAAGCTTTATAATTTTTTTTACACCCATTGAATTCCTTGTGTTGGGAAATGTCTCAAAGTGGAGTACTAACCTCTTGTAAGTCTTCTGTACTTTCTTCAGAGGACAATGAATTCTAAAAAGAAAGAAAGTCAACATGGAAGAGATTATCTCTTTCTGACTTTGGCATTCAAATGAAAATTTTTATTCATCAGTATGAAAATGACACATCTTATATAATATAACACAGCAGGACATCCATATAATTTATCCATATGCAAGATACTTTTTAAAAAAAAAATAGATCTGTTATTTCATTAATATGGAGGATTCCAGGTAAAGAAACACACATATGTATATATTATAATAGTTATTTATATGCATGTTTTGTCCTTTGTTAAATGTAAGCTTATTGAGGGCAGAGATGTTTTTTTATTTTTTTTGTATCCCCTGAATTTAGCACAATGTCTCCCACATAAAAAGGAATTAATAAACAACTAGTAAGTTGATTAGTTGGAGTGATAACTAGATATGTGCATTTACTTGTACACGTACACAGAGATAAACACTTGAGTTATGGATTTAATAATAAGAAGTTTTAAAATACCTGTGTAGCTAATAATGTTTGCTTCTGGGAAGGATCAGCATTCAGCCATGTTGCCACAAAATTTGGATGTTTGCTATAAAGCTATAAAAAATGCAAATCTATCATTATTAAAAGAAAAGCATATACACCTACAAATGATGTTAAATGAATTAGGAAGCTTTGATAATATGAAATGCATAAGAATTGAAGACATAATTATCTAAGAGTCCTGTTATCCTTGTTTCTTCCCTTCAGCTCATTTTTGGTAACAGCTCTTTCTTGGCTAAATATTCCAATTCACTGACCCTTCGAAAAAGGGTCAAAAGTTAAACTAAAAGTAGAGATAACTTTAATTAATTTTGTTCTTCACATATGCTCTCTCCATAAAGAGTTGGGGTACCAAATATATCAGTAAAATTACATTTGCTATGTGCCTAATATTTATATGGAAAATCCTAATGATTATGATAGGGATGATGTGGTTACAGTCTTAAATCTGTTGTTCTCTTACTTCTTCCAATCAAGAGTACTTGTTTGGATGCTTCCTTGCCTTCTTTTATGTTTTCTGATAATGATAACCTTATCTGGCTAGAATATAGGAATAATCTCTAAAAATGCTGGCTTTCCTATTTTATTATGATTTCAAATTATCTTGAACTCAAGAATTAATTAGGAAAAAGCTACATGTTAAAAAATTCTGTTGATTCCTTCATTAAGCAATAATCACAATGATCCCAGGTAACTCAATGTTGGTTCCTACTTCATCTAGAATTTTACATTGTATTCTACAGGTTTAGTTTTCAGGGGCAATGCCTGTTTGTTGTTGGGCTCAGTTTAGGGCAGTGGTTCTTTAAGTATGGTTTAGAGAATCCTGCCTGAAATTTTTTCAGAGGGTCTGGCAAATTCAAAATCAGTTTTTATTTCTAATATTATAAATATCTATAAATATAACCCACATAAATAAAAACTCTTTAGACAGATCCTTAGCAATTTTTGATAGTATACAGATACTGAGAACAAAAGTTTGAGAACCACTGATTTTGGAGACCAGTTGCAATTAGGGTGCTATCAATCTAATAGTAAAATGTATATGATTTGGATTGATGCCCATTTTACTTGGGAAATGTGCTTTGAAATCAGTTGATAAGCACAATAGACATAAATGTTGGACAATGGACTCAGCAGCAAACATCTATTGTATGTGCTTTTGTCCATTCATCTAATCTTATAGACTAATGTCAGAAATGTATTTTAAACTCTGCTTTCTATTAGGGACCTCAAACAATGGATTGAACTACTTATAAAACAATTATCTTGGCTCACAAAAAGGCAAGTCACATACTTAGAGGAAGGATTCATGAATCATTGTGGTCCAGAGAATTATTTGCTATTTTAAAAAGGCCTAGTTTGGTTTTAACTTTACAAAAGAAAAACTGTGTTGTCCTAAATAGATGATAAACTCCTTAGCAGGCTTTGAGTGTAATATGGTAAAGAACATGACACTATTTTATCCTTTTCCCATAAATCTAAAGCAAGCTTAGTAAAAGTTAAAGCTCATTTATTAATAAGTTCAAATTAATAGGAGAAAGTTTGTTATTATTTTGTGAGCAGATATAATCATAATAAATATTTTGCCCAGTGAATTTTGTAAAAGTTGGTATAAGAGAAATTAATAAAAAGATTTTTAAAGGAAACTCACCTGCTTTTCTTCTGAGCTACCAGAATTGATCTGCTGCTTCACCTTTGAAGCAAGAAAGATGAAGAGATTACAGTACAATTTTATTTCTAGCACAGGCAGAATATAGACAATTGGTTCAGGTTTAGCTATGTAATGAAATGTAATATTTACTTACAGGTAATGCAGAGACAATGCCAAGTAAGCAGAAGCAAATCACTGCAGTCCTCATCATGGAGTCTTCCTCAGTCTTTCCAGTGATACCTTGTAATACCGATTTAATCACAATGATTTTATATTCTGAAGTCTCTTTCCTTTCCATTAACATTTAAAAATTTTTTGCTCTTTTCAGTTGAAATCTGAAAAGGAGTTCTAAAATCTTATGTCGTTATCTTTCTCTATTCCTGACTGCCAAAAGGGAATTAAAAAACTGAGTCATCCAATACTGAAAAAGCATGGATACATTTTACCATTCTATAGTAGTTTTAATTCTCTACTTTAGAGTTATTCATAGCTAATATCACTAGATAATCATTTAAACTTAACATGAATAGGATCCAAATGGCAACCATATATGCACTACATATCTTTCTCCAAATATAAGGAAGACCAGCCACAAAATTGTTTTTATAATCTTTTCAGCTTGCATTTTAAAATAACATAAGTAAAAAACCCTATTTACATTGTTTCACCCTAGCTTTAAAATATGATGAGCTTTTATAGGAGATAAATAATTCATGAATTTAGAATAGCTCCATCTAATCACCCAAATGGAAATTTTAAGAAGCAAAGTGGTAAAGCAAACAAACAAAAAATATAATTACCTGAGCTGGAGTTTGGGCCAAAAGGTGCAATCAGCAAGAAGATTGTTCAGGTCCCTCTTCAAGATGCTCCTCTTCACACTGTTCTCTTGTTGTGACCAGCTAGAATTTAAATGCTGTCCCAGATCTTATTAGCCAATCACTGAGAAGTGGAGAAAAATGTCATGAGTTTATGCCACTGTTCAGCCCACCTTCTCCCACACTTTCCTTCTGGTTTTGTGGTTTTTATAAAGCAAATACAAACTACCCTATAGTTAAAACATAACTTACATACTCTGTAATTTCCTAGCAGTTTCCTCTGAGGGTTTAACACATCATCATATAAGAGACTCAAGAGTAGGTGTAGGTAAAATAAACAATATAAAAGCAAAGAAGATCAGTTTCTGGAAATGTTTAGTTTATAACTTAGGTATTGGGAGATCATAATTTTTCATGATAATAAGCCAGCAACAAATGATAAGTAAGTTAAATGAATTTTTATTTCTTTCAGAGTAAGTGAAAGTTTAAAATCAGAAAATGGAAAGTGAATTAGATTGGAGTCAGGGAATCTAGTTTCAAATACTGGCTTTTCTATTTACTACCTGTAACACATTAAGCAAGTCCTTAATTTCTTCTGACCCAAGGTATAGTAGGAAAAAAGGCACTAGACTTGGAGTTGGAGAAGATTTGGGGCTGAATCCTTTGCCACTTAGTAGCAGTAGCAAATCATGAAACTTAGCTGAGCCCCAATTTTGTAATAAAAAAGTAATTTCATCCACTAGCACATTCTGCCTCACATAGCTGAAGTTTTATAAATCATAGAGCACCACAGGAACCCATGCTCTTATTATGAACAATGTCTCAGAAAAATGAAATTGATAGACACACTAAGAACTCACAATTGTGTCTATTCTTAATGCTTAAGAGCCATTCTATACTCTAAGATAAATGCTAGTTTGACAATAAAATGTGTATGTTTCATACACACATATCAACATATGTATACACAATATATATGAACACACATGGATATTATGTACATGTGTACATGAATATATACAGGCTAGAGATACAATTTAAATATTGGAAGGGAAGTTTTAGAGTTTCATTTCTGGCTACAGTATTTCATTGTCATTTGAGGTCACCTAGTTTCACATTGTATTGTGTATGTACGTGCAGTTGTGTATGTGTGTACACACACACACACTATATTCTTGAACCTAACAACAACTTTGAGGGAGATAGCACTTTTGTTGCATTATTGAAACAATATGAATCATCAGGGCATGCTTCTATATCAGCAGAGAATCTTATTTTTTTGTCATAAAAAAATAGAAGCTTATTGCAAATGTTGCTAAAATAAAGATCTATGTTCCTGTAAAATTTTGCTTGATTGTGATATTGTCATTTGGTGCCATTCATATTTAAGATTTGTACGTTCCAAACAACAAGAATATCACATATACAAAAAATGAAATTAAATCATACTTTCACAGCTCAAAGGAATCTCCAAATCACTGAATCCAAACTACACATATAATAGATGAGAGTGTTAAGGCCCAGGGGAGTTAAATGACTTTCTCAAATGATACACATTGGAAGCTTGAGAGGCGAGATTTGATTCCAACTCCTCTGACTTCAGAGGAGAGGGAAGGGAAAGAATCAGCATTTATACAACACTTACTAAGTGCTAAGTTCTTTTACAAATATCATTTCGTTTGCTTTGTACCTCATGAGTTTCTAACCAGGGACACAATTTGTGTCCCTTTGTGTCCCACAATTTATATAAATGTTAATTAATTTGTGAGCCTTTAAAAATATTCATGTACCTAAAGATTTGAAGACTTAAAAAAATCACACATGTGAGAGAACAGGTCAGAGATACAATTTAAATGTAGGAACAGAAGTTTTAAAGTTTCATTTCTGGCTACAATATTTAATTGTCATTTGAAGTCACTTAGCTTCAGTCACATTTTTCCAGTTGTGAAATGTGGATTACAATGCTCATTTACTCACAGAATTGTTTAAAGAATTGTGTGCAAAGTAAGATGTAAGATAAATGGGCCTCTTTATTAGCATTTTCACAGGTCATTTCCTTTTTTGGCTTGAACTTATGCTAAGCAGTGTTCAGAACTTATTCTCAAGGTTAATGGAAAAATCCATAGTTTTTTATTTTGTTTTGTGTTAGTGATGTTGTTAGAACTAGGTACTATTCCAAGTGAATTAATCTTGTTAGATTTGTCGTCCACAGTGGATTATATACACACGTGTTCTAATATTATATATTTTATAAATACATGTAAATTCTCAAATGTTAAAAAATAAACTTGTAAAATATTTCTCTTATTGCTACATTTTAAATAAGCTTATTTTTCTGAAAACATTACCTACACAGGTCTGATATGAAATCTATGGAGTAAATTCATATATTCTAAAAAGCACCATACAGTTACAGTAAACACTGAAGTTTACTTTGTACCCTCTACTACAGTTTAATATAAAATTGTAATAGGAATAAAATTCTGCAACACAGCTTTACTAGACTGAACTTTGAGACCCTCACCTATAAGTTTCTTGGGCATAACTGTAAAGCTCCACAAGATGGCAGTGTTTGGAAAAAGGATCTTTCAACAAATGACAGTGATTTGTTTAGACTGAATTTCTTGTTAGAAAAGGTACACATTTGAGTGACTAAGGAAAAGCCCCAAATTAATTTATACTACCTTCCCCTGGTGCTTACTGAAAGAAATTTTTCTCAACAAGAAAATCAGTAAGAAGCAATGGAAAGTCTACACGAAAGTATTTTCTCTTCTCCATGCAGTCTTGCATCTCCATAAATTGAGGCTCCCGCCACTGCAATATTTCCTGCTACTCAATAAAAATGGCATTGGTTCTGAGATTCTACAGAGAGTATAAAAATTTATGGGTTTATGGTTAAGGAGTTTGTTTAAGATGCTTTATTGTTGGGAAGGTAGAGAGTATGTTTTTGACACATAACCATGAATTGTATTTTCCCGTACACAGCACATGCATGCTAAACAAAAGACCAGGGATTGGCTCTATGATTCTAATTATTTTTCTAATGCGGAAACATCTTCTACCAATATAAGTCAGTACCTTCTCAAAAGGAAATGCAAGCAAGTGGTAAAGGGGCAATCCAAACAATCATGAGCTGTTCTATACCCTGCATCAATTTCTAATTATTGGAAACATGATTCCAGGGCAATAAAAAAATGAAAATATGTGTGGTATTTAGAACAATGACTTCAACTACTAAATAATACCAATATGTCAGTATTAATATAACTTCTTGGTCAATAGGTTTAGTGGACCTCTTCCTCAAATTGTTTATTCAGAAGATTGTAGAAAGTACATTTTAATAGGCACCAAAACCCAGAATATACCATTGTTTATATTATATATTTGCACACACACATGTATACATCTTGTACATGTATATGAATAATGCAAAAGTATAGAAGCTCACAATGTGGAAGATATATTTATGTATATTAAATGATATATAATGGAAATGGCATATCTGTATGTGGGTATATATATATATATATATACATAGATACAAATTATTATAGTTAATCAACAAACATGTATTAAGTACCTACTATATGGCTATACTAAGCACTGGAAGTACAGTCACAAAGGTGATAAAAGTTCTGCCCTCAAGAAGATTATATTCTTCTGGAAGAATATGACACATTTACACAAATAAGTAAGCAAAGAAATATAATATCTCTGTATCTTTATCATCTCTATATCTGTTTTTATCTCTTTTTCTACCCACATTGATTGACAAAAGAATACTAAATAAAGAATGGGGAAAGCTCTCTGATTTAGCAATTTCTTAATTTTACCCTCCAGGAAGCTTTACCTGATAAAGATGGCCACTTTTTAATAAATACATTTTTATTTGTATCTTTTGTATTTACATTGACTAAATTTATCCCCTAAGTCCCTTTTCCTTCCAGAGAATAACAAAGAACATTTTTTAAAGAAAAAAAGGAAGAGGGGAAAAAAATAAGCAAAACTGATCAACACATGGAAAAAGGCTTAAAATACATGCAATGTTCCACACTTAAGAATCTCTCACTTCTGCAAAGGAATGGGGTAGGGCTGTCTTTTCCTATCTCTTCTTTGGAGCCATGCTTTGGTTTTGTTTAGGTTTTTTTTTTTTTTTTTAATTGTGAAACATTCACAATCTTTAAAAAAAAATAATTTTATTGATATCTTTTGTTTTTTTATACAGCAAGACTTTTTCTCTGTATTTCTTGCTTTCTTCTCCCAAGAAGAATATAACTCATATAACAAATCATTTATTTATTTTTTTCTGAGGCAATTGGGGTTAAGTGACGTGACCAGGGTCACACAGCGAGGAAGTGCTAAATGTTTGAGATCAGATTTGAACTCAGGTCCTCCTGACTTCAGGGCTGGTGCTCTATCCATTGCACCATCTACTTGTACCAACAAATAATTTTTTAAAGATGTGTTCCAACAATTCAGAGGAGCAGATTTAATCTGGATCTGGTCATGATGTTCATTATTAGTTATCCAACACTAAGGCATGCTAGAAATGGACTTTAGAACAGCATGATTCTTGATCCTTAGACCAATTTATATATTTTAAACCTCCTCTTCTTTCCAGTATTGTCCCTATAACATCAACCTAAGAGGAGAAAGACTCAGATCTTAGAACTCCTCATGCAACAGCTGCATTTTTCCTAGGCCCTTCTTTGCTCTTATAACATTAATCTTCCCATATGTTCTATCCATCACAACATATTAGTTAGTTTGATCCAAGATATATTAGCCTCATTCCCATTATTTAGGTCCCCAAATAATACAAAAGTAGTATTACATTACTCTCTACCTTATTCTACTGTTTCTTGTAGCAGCTACTATGTGGCAGTTCCCATGGGACTTGCCTACATATGGTTTTTATGTCTTCTACTGTCTCTTACCTTGAACCATTTTGACTAAATATTTTTCCTTTTGATTAAAGTAATAATAATATTTTCCCACTAAAGTCCTACTTTGATGTCTCATCATGGTCTCATCAGGATGACTCTGAGTATTAGAAGCCTCTACAAAGAATTATTACCTTCAGCAAGACTTACAAACTAGAAGGTTTTGAATATAAACCTTCAGCTAAAGCAATTAGTGAATTTCTTTTGGAGGGACTATGATTTGCATTTATGCAAGGAATATCCATATTGTTGAAGTGGGATCCTTTAAGTACATCATTTTCATATACAGAATTAAAGTGTGAATTCTTTAGCTATAAGTACATACTATCCATGTGAGTCCATCTCTTATTTCACTTGGATGACAAAGTTATATGATACAACTCTGAAATTGGAGTATTTTAGTATAAAAAAAAAAATAGTGTGATAGAAAGAAACAAGAAACCAAAGCCCTCATCTGCACATGATAAAAAATTATTTCCAAAATAAAACTCTAAATTGCTAACAATTATGTTATTCATAACTTCAGATTATTTCTGATGCTTTTCTATAATCTTAATGAATTCTGGATGTGTGTGTATATGTTTTTATAGAGCTCAAAACACTGGATTTGTGTGGCCTGTGTCCTTAGTGTTTTTTCAATAAGGATATCACCAGGGTTAGATATATAGTTTGTGTCACATTTATTATGTAATTGCATATTTTATCTATTTAAGGAGGAAAATAAATTGACAAATGCTCATGAAATTTCTTAAAGGTTAATCAGAGGAGAGAATTAAAGAACCAATAGTGGATTATCTGTACTAGTATCCTCATTTTATAAATGAGTATATACATTAGAGGCTCATGTTACTTTGACCTTGAGTAGAATTACTATAATGTGGTTCTCTTGGACTTTAGCAATCTCTGTCCAGCTTTGAATATCAAGTTTCCTGGGCAGGAAATCAGGAACTCAGTCTGGGGTATGGGAAGCAGAGCAGCTCTGTTTTTGAGAAATGAAGACTCAGCAAGGTCTATATGGCTAATATAATCTGCCCTTCACTGCTAAAACTAAGACAAAAGGAGGAGAGGGATCCTCTTTCCCTCTTTTATGTCCCTCAGTCTCCATGTTGTTCTTTTTTGTCCTCAAGCTTAAATTTCTTTAAACCGATTTAACCTGTATAAAGATATTAAGTGTAAAGAGAGGGAAGAAGTTAGCGGAGAGGTAACTCTCAGCTGTTGGCAACTAAAGATCCATCTTAAACATTTAATATCTTCTTCAATATTTAGCACAGTGCCTTGATCATAAGAGTAGTTAAAAACAAAATAAAACAAGGGAAAAAATCATTTTTCCTCAATAGTATTTTATTTTTCCAAATACTTGTAAAATAGTTTTCAACATTTATTTTTGTAAAATTTTGTATTCCAAAATTTTCTCTTATCTCCTCCTTCCTCAAAACAGCAAGCAATAAGTGAAACATGTACAATACTTTAAAACATATTTCCATATTTGTCATGTGGTGCAAGAAGGGGGAAAAACATGAGAAAGAAAAAGCAAACTAAAAGGTAAAAGTAGTGTGCTTTTATCCACATTCAGTCTCCATGGTTCTCTCTCTGGATTCAAATGGCATTTTCCATCACAAATCGATTGAAATTGTCTTGAATTGCTGAGAAGAGCTAAGTCTATCACAGCTGATCATCACATAATCTTGCTGTTTTTATGTACAATGTTTTCCTTTTTGTCTTCCCTTTTTTTTGTCTTTCCAGGCTTTTCTGAAATCAGCCTGCTTATCATTAAAAAAAACAAAAACAAAAAAAAAAAAAAAACAAAAAACGCTGAATAAATGGTTCAGGATCTTATAACCTTAAAAGAACAATTCTAATTTAAAATATTTCCTGATAATAAATCTCACCAATTTAATAAGACATAAAGGCAGCAAGACTTTCTTTTTTAAACTTTTTTTGATATATATTTAATATTATCTTTATTTCCAAAATCTTTCCCATTGCCCTCCCTGAAAGCTAAACCTTATAACAAAAATTGAAAAAGAGAGAGGACAGGGAAAACCAATTTAGTACAACTTCTAAGAATACTTATCCCAATTCCCACTCTCACAAATGAATCTCAGGTACTAGAGTAAGACTATCTCTTTCCTTCAGATAGTACCTCTAAGAATTTTGGGATAACTTTCAAATGTCATTGACCCAAATCCCCACCAGTGGGCTCCCCCTTAAACATTATCTGTTGAGAATCATTTTATTCAACCAGTCCCAAATAGATTTCTTTTTAAAAGGTGTGATTACTAAAATAAAATAATTAGTGCAAAGCATACTCCCAAAAGTTTGTGATATGATATTCCATAATTATATAGAATCTAGAAAAAAGTGGCTCAAGTTTAGCATATATGGTAAAAAGCTCTTGTTGCTAGAAGTCCTTTTCTTTCATTTGTGAGATGTTCAAGAAGATTCCCTTAAACATATTATAGTTACTATGCTGGGATTCTTATGGAACTATAAATCTTTTATTTCCTTGATTTCCAAAGGAAACATTGCCATTCACTGATAGGGAACTGCTGCCAGGACCCTGAAAGGAGGTTGGGAAAACCAATATCTTCCATATCTTGCCATATATTCAGGTCCATTTAATGACTGCAGCATCCTCCTATTAAAGGGGAAGGAAATCCAGATAAAGACCAAAATGAGATTTCTTCTTCCTCAGGTTATTCTTCCCCAAGGATTTATCAGAAAACTTATTTCTTAGCTTATCACTCTGGAACTCAGTGCTTTTATATAGAAGAAGGAAGGGTGATATTCCTTAGTCAGACTTCTTATTTGGTATCATTTCAGTTCATCCAATGGCTTTCAAAGACTTATTTCCAGACTATCATTTAGAATAAGCATCTTATTACATAAGAATGAGGTGGAGTAACTTCATCAGTGTACTCAATTCACCTTTACATAATCAAAATTGAGTCAAAAGTGTGTAAAAAGTGTATGTAATGTTCTATGCCCTTTGTCTTTTCATTTCTGCGATGAAAAGAGGAAGACACATCTCTTTTCTTTAGGGCCAAGCTTGATCAACACTGTTCAATTTTTTTCTTTCTTTCTTTTTTATTTTTAATATTCTTTCTATTTACATTGTTATAGTCATTATATATATACATATATATTATTTTTCTTTATTGGATGCCCTCTATTTTGTAATGGGAAATAAAGCTGGCATCCAGCTTTTACTGAGAGGGAACCACATATACCTATCCCTTAGCTGGTACTGTGAATCATATGAACAAAGTGGAACCCACTAGAATAGAATAAACTGGATTGCCTTTTGGAACGTGCACTTTTGTTTTAATGACTCCAAGCTTCTGCCTGAAACAAAGACCCATCTTCTTAACAATATTCTTGGAGTAATGTTATGTGGCTTTCTATTTAAAAAAAAGATTTCTAAAGAACTGAAAATAAGCATTACCCAAAGGGTTGGAGTACAAGTACATCCTGAGCACAATGTGCAAGATCCAACACATTAAAAACTATTGATCACACAAAGAAGCATTTAAAAGGTTGTCATCAAAGATATGTATGAGAGAAACAAAAAGATGGCACTCACATGATGAGAATATTTGCTAGGGGAAAGCCTGAGTGCTCTATTGGTAGATATATAAGGTGAAAAGAAGTAGAAGAAGCCTTCTCAAAATGTTGGGTAGGTCTTTTGTTGCAGATTGCCCATATGATCTGGACATGAATTTCACTACATTCCATGTGCCTGCACTTGGATTACTAAACTCAGTCTCCTTTTGGAAGCAGAAGATAGAACTGGTTTGGGTCTTCCTTCAAAGAAATCTGGCATATGAGCCAAGTCATCCAGCTTCCCAGGTCTCCTTCTGTGTCTTTGCGTGCTGCAAAATTTGCATTGCTCCACTGTGAACTAATTCAGGGAGGCTAGCTCTGTTTTTTCTGCTTCTCTGAGGTACTGAGATCTCCCTGTCTTTCAGTCCTGACTATTAGAGTATGAGCTGGCTTCTTTGACATGTTCTTGGTCAGAGTATCTATGAGATTCTGTCCTATAAGATCAAGTTGGGTATATGTTCTCTTAGTTTGCTGTCCCTGCTCAGAGCTCCTGCAGGTTTCCAATCCTGGGAGATTGGGTTAGATATGTGTTTTCTTCTCCAGTCCTCCCTTATTTCTTCTTCTCTTTCAGAGAATGATTCAAATCACCCACAGGCTTCTGAATCCATGCAACTGGGATGGTTTTAGCTCTTCCTGCCCTATCAGCGCTTAGAGCATCAGCAAGTTTCAGGCTGTTTGCCAGTTAACTGAGTCTAAGGCTCCCTCTATTGTGACCTTTCTGCTTCTGGCTGTCTTCTTATAAGGTACTGAATTAAATGGAGGAACTTAACAGAAATTTCTTCTTGTTGCACTTGATCAAAGCTTCTTCTGATTGCCTTTTTAAAGGTATATTTGCTCTAATCTATTCAGGGAAGCTGAGTTTCCTTATGATCTTTTATGTTGCCATTTTAAGCAGAAATTCTCTCTTTAATTTTCAATCTTTCACATCCTGGATTCCCTACTGCTTAAAAATATGTTTAACTCTCTCTAGGCATCCCAAACCAGTGTAATGGCATATTCCACATAACTAACAATTTAACTGGCTCCCTTCTAATAGATAGAATTTGAGTGTCAGAAGTAAAGGGACTAAGGGCCAGAGTGGGCTGCCCAATCCCTCTTTTAGATTCCTTTCTTTCATTCTCATTACTGAGCTCATGTACATATAGGGGGTCAGATTTAACATTCTAACCTCTCTTTAGCTCTCCTGGTTATTTCCTCAATTAGCTTAAAACTGTGTATTGTGTGCACATGTGTGCTTGCAGTTATTACAGAATGCAGTAGTTACAGCTAATTGTCAATTCCTTTTGTCCTATAAGCAGTCCCCTAATCTGGGAGCATTGAGTGGATCTATCACATTCATTGTAGGCTAATTCTTGTCTTTCCTCAAAATTCTTGTTACATAGAAGAAACTCATGGTTAGTGGGCAAAAACTTTTATCCAAATAAGCTAACAAGAATTTTTATTGTGTTTGCTATGTGATGGACACTGTTTTGTAAAACAGGAACTGGAAAAGTTTTACATTAGAGTGAGATAAAATTTCCACTTAGCTAAACTATGTCATTGGAGAAGTCCATTCTTAGCAGAATTGTGCTACCAGGTGCTAGAATCAAGGGACCTATAGTGGGTAAGGAAGATTGACTCTGCTTACATGTCTGCCACTCTGAGGGTTCCCATTAACCATTTTAAAAAATTGTGCCTTTTGTCTCTTGCCCTCTTAATCTCAAAATCTTTTTTTCTTGCTATTTTTCCTAAGTTTTTCCTTTTCATGTAAACTGTATGTCACATTACATATCTATCTCCCTGAGACAGGTATATTACATCTAAACAAAATTTCACTTGATCCTGGTATAGTAGAAATTGAATCATTCATTGAGGTCACAGGAATTGTTAAAGGTCAAGTTTGTTCCTTTGGAAAATGAATTTCTCTAAGGTTAGTCTTATCAGAATTCCCTGTTTTGGCAGCAAAATCTGTTGCTCTGCTTGACTTTGACTCCAGCGACCATTATGGGTAATCCATAAAGATAAGTCTAAAATCTAATCGTCATGCAATTGACTCATTTTTTGATTTGTTGTTCAATTGTTTCACTTGTGTCCAATTCTTCATGATCTCCTTTGGGGTTTTTTAGAAAGGTTACTGGAATGGTTTGCCATTTCCTTCTCTAGTTCATTTTACAAATGAAGAATTGAGGTATACAAGGTTAAGTGATGTTCCCCAGGGTCACACAAGTAGTAAATGTCTGAGGCTGGATTTGAACTCAGGAGTCTTCCTAACTCTATTCACTGAGTCACCTAGCTGCCCCATCAATTTTTGTTACTTGACACCTTTCAGCTCCCTTGCCTGCCTGTTCCTTCTAACTGGAAGGCTGGAAGGTAGAATAATAAACTCCTCCCAAAGCCTTTGTTTGGGGCAGTTAGATGACTTAATGGATAAAGAACTGTATCTGTAGTCAGGAAGACCTGAGTTTAAAAATGGTCTTAGAAACAAGAAATGGACTTGTAGACCTCTACAAGTCACTTAATCTGTTTGTCTTAATCCACTGGGGAAGGAAATAGAAACCACTCCATTATCTTTGAAAAGAAAACTCCATGGACAGTATGATCTACTGGCTCATGAAGAGTCAGACATGATTGAATAACCACAAAACTTTCCTTTATAGAGGGCTAAGAATTCTCCAGGTAACTCTCCTTTTTCATCAGCAGCTCTGCTTGTTTTCTGTTGTCTCAAGCAAACATCTTGTCTATGTATTGAGTACATAAACCCTTTTCAGGTCCCTTTTATGTATTTTCTTCATTCATTAGATTGCAAGCTCCCAAAGGGCAAGATTATCTACTTTCATGATGAATGTTGATTGAGTTGATGGATGACCTTTTCAGGAATAGTGGCAGAGTTTATTCTTGATTCAGAACTGTAGAGTGGGGAAATTGGAGGTGAAAGAAGTCAAAGGGAAGGAGGCTATTCATCCAACATCAATGTTGTTAAGGAGAAGTTGTTAAGATAGCCAGGAAATAAGAAGTGAAGTGAAGCATGACTGGGTCTACCTGAAATAGAAGTCATCATCAAGGCAGTGGTATTCCAGGGTGAGATTACTCAATTTCTGGTATTGTACAAAGTTTCTGGCAGTGTTGTTAAGATTTCTTGGAAATAGAGATTGATAATTAAGATTATAGTTAGTGAAATTCCCTTAAAGCTTCTGCACTTCCTACAGGTCTGGCTTTAATAAAGAAAAACAAGAAAATCATTCTTGTTATCTTTTAAGATTACTCCTTGATTATTTACAAAATGTCAAATTCTTTTACCAGCATAACTCATAAAGGCTTAAGGTGATACCATGAAGTAACTCCTGTTTCCCCTCTTTTTCTTTTTTTAAAAATATTTTTATTAAAGCTTTTTAATTTTCAAAACATATAGATGGATAATTTTTCAACATTAACCCATACAAAACTTTGTGATACAATTTTTTCCCCTTCCCCCCAGTCCCTCCCCTAGATGAAAAGGAATCCAATATATGTTAAGCAAATCCCTTCCTTTCCACCTCATTTCATAGACAATGCAGTATTCAATCTACCAAAAGACTTTTAGATCAATTTAACTATCATTTATAAGGTGATTAGCAAGTGATTAATAATTAGGATCTCCTCCGGAGAGACAAAGGAGAAAAATATCATTTCCTAGTTCTTCAAAAGGAGAAAAATATCATTTCCTACTTCTTCAGTTTATCTTCCTGAAAATCTGTTTTCCAACCAAGCCTGTGACATTTTGCATAAGACTCTCTTAATTGATAGAAAAAATGCTGATATGATGCTACATGGATTTCTAAAGGTTAGAGTTGCTGTAAGAACTGCTGTAAGAGTTTTGGAGAGGAGCAACATCTGTCATTATTTCTTCTGGAGAGAGACACTTTTGGTTCTATGCTCTCTGGAGACAACTTTAGGGAAAAGAAAGGCAAGGTAGATTTCTTGAAATCAAGTGTAAGACTTCACATTTATCCCTATTAAATTTCATCCTATTAGACTCTACTCTGATACTTTGGTCCAAATGTGGGAATGAGGGACCTTTTACAAATTCTCTTTGTATCAGTCCTGGATTTTAGCATCTCAGAGACTAAGAGTATGAAGTTAAGAGACTATTTAGTTTGAACAAGAATCTATATGATATGTGCAAAAATATTGTGGCAGCCCTGTTTGTAATGGCAAGAAACTGAAAACTGAGTGGATGCCCATCAATTGGAGAATGGCTGAGTAAATTATGGTATATGAATGTTATGGAATATTACTGTTCTGTAAGAAATGACCAGCAGGATGATTTCAGAGAAGCCTGGAAAGACTTGCATGAACTGATGCTAAGTGAAATGAGCAGAACCAGAAGATCATTATACATGGCAACAACAAGATTATATGATGATCAAGTCTGATGGGTATGGCTCTCTAACAATGAGATGATTCAAACCAGTTCCAATTGTTCAGTGATGAAGAGCCATCTACACCCAGAGAGAGAACTAAGGGAACTGTGGTTCACAACATAACATTTTCTCTCTTTTTGTTGCTTGCATTTTATTTTGCTTCTCTTTTTTTTTCTTGTGTGGCACAATAATTGTATAAATATGTATACATATATTGGATTTAACATATATTTCTACCATGTTTAACATATATTGGATTACTTGTCATATAGGAGAGGGCATGGGAGAAGGGGAGGAAAATTGGAACACAGGGTTTTGCAAGGGCTAATGTTGAAGAATTGTCCACTGTTTTGAAAAAGAAAAAGCTTTAATTAAAAAAAAGAGTCTATGTGATAACTTATTATGGGCCATATAGCCATATTGCTTAAAGACTTCCAGAGAAGGAGGAAATAACCAAAATCATTTCATTTCATTTTGGGGGCAACTTTCTCAAATTTGCCTTAACATCAAATCTACACTTATTTCTTTGCAATTTCCATGAACTACTCTCAACTCTATTCCCATGAGTCAATTGGATCGTTTACTCCCTCTATCATAGACATGATAATACTTCAAATATTTGAAGATGGCTGTCATGTCTCACTAAAACTTCTCTTTTCTAGGCTAAACATACCTAATTCCTTCAGCCTATTCATATTACTTGAATTCAAGGTCCTTCATCTTTCTGATTGCTTAGAAACATCCTATAGTTCATCAATGCCCTTCTTAAAGAATGAGACCAAGAGTTGAATATTTCAGTGGAATGACAGGGCAAAATACAGAGGAACCCCACTCTCATTATCTCTCACTTAATTAATCTCAGGACTACATTACATTTTTTTTTTTCTGGCACATCACACTATTTGGCTCATTAAGTTTACAATCTACTGAAGCCCTGGATCTTTTTGAAACTACTCTTTCGTTATACCATCCCCTTCTGGTACTTGTCAAGTTAATTTTTTTTAACTCTAGGAGTATAATCAACCTTATTCAAATTCATCTTGTGAAATTTCATCCAATGTTATATGTCAAAATTGTTTTGAACACGTGTGCATGCACAAAGTTTGGGCCAACTGTGCTAAATATCTGGTTGCCATATTCTATTTGTGCCTATATTTTTGAACCCTGAATTTGCTATTTTATATATTAACTGCCCTCTCAGCTTTGTGCTGTTTGCAAATTTGAAAATGATGCCATCTATATTTTTATCTGAGACAATTAAAATAAAATTAAACAAGCATTGTATTCTGGAGAATATTGCCAGAAGCCTCTTTTCAAATTGGCATTGAACTATTAATAACTACACTTTAGTATAGTCATTATCAATTAATCAATTGATCAAATGTTACTCTGGGAGCATCAGAATTTGACTCACAAAAAGGGCACTCAATTTTCCTACAAGCACAAAGGCTTATGATTATAACAATACCATTATACTACAAGTACTATTATGAGTATTATCATAATAATAATAATATTAATTGTTGAATAAAGGACAGATTTTTTAAAAATCTGACATAAAATACAGAATGAGTTCATATTTGAGCCCCTAAAAAGTCAGGAAAATTATCTTCCCCTTTTTGGATATCAAACAAGCTAATCTCAGTTGGATCCCACTTTCCCATGGGATCTCTATAGTTCATTTGAATCAGATTACCAGTGAAGGAATAAATTTGGGTTGCATCTGAATACACATAGCTCTTTGCTTTACTTATTCTTCAATTGTAAACTCCTTGAAAGTAATGATTGTTTAATTTATTATATTTAATGCTTGGTACAAAGTGGGTGCTTAATTGACCTATTGATTGATTATGCTTCTTCTTTAGGGATATGCTTGTAGTCTGGCCTGAAGCCTTCTTTCTAGGCCCTGAATCTGAATATATTTTTCTCTTCTCTCACTTTTTCTCCAGGCTCTGAATCCTTTTCTTCCTCTTTATCTTTATTCTTTCATTGGAAAGAATAAAGTTTTTATAGTTACTCATCTAGGACTAACCCCAAATAGGACTTTTTTCTTTGTACCTCTGTATCTCTGTCCTTTTAAATGTCAAGCCCAGAGATCATATGTATGTGAACTTTATGATTTTATTATATGAACTCAATAATTCTCATTGCTACCATAAAAAAGCCATGAACTTACATTAATACAAAAAAAAAAAAAATGACCTTCTTAGTAAGGCAATGAGGACCTAGGATAAGAAAGATTCACGCATTATCTAGAAAATTCACATCTTGTCTAGAGAATTCTCATCTTATCCAACTTTTCACATATCAACCTAAAGTATATTTTGCACTTTTGCTTTCCTCATTTATCTTAGCATAAATGACCAAAGACTCAATTTGTTTTTCTTTCCCTTGTGTCCCCAATCATATTCTCAAGCACCTCAATTGTTTTACTTTGTGGTTGTGTCTTCATAAAGATACATAACTTATAAAAGTGTTTTTCTCTCTCTATTGAAATTTCTAAATGAATGGGCCCAGTTAAACAATGTCTTTGTCTGATTTTGCTTATTAATGTCTACCCAAGTAGCTTTCCTATTAACTAACTAATTTGTAAGGGCATTTTTCTCAAGAACATGTTCTTAAAGGTAAACATAGCCAGAGGGTGAGTGGCTAATGAGAGTCACCAAAATGACTCATATGTCTAGTGTGGCAATAGTTGCAATTATGAGAGAAATTCCCAGACTCAGTGATTTTTTATCAGAACTTAAGAAAAAGTCAAACTTTAACTATCCCAGCACTGACCAAAATCTATTTTCAATCTGCTTTGTTTGGGAAATAGACAATACCCCTGAGTTCAAGCAACCAGCAGGAAATGCAACTGGTAAAGCAATCAGCCATAAGTAGTGGGAGTCTGTTTTTGTTGAACAGAGTATATCTGGAAAGAATGATGTTTTTCTAAGGTTTTATATAGCTCTGTGTTGATCTATATAATGTCCAGCAATAAAATGAAACATTTATTGGTAGGCATCTACAAAAGAAAAATAATTTAAGGAATTTAAGGAATTATCAGTGTTTTGTTTTATTTTGAGTAGAATGGCAAACACACACACACACACACACACACACACACACACACACCTTCTGTTTGTTTAGGTATGACATTACAAAGGTTATATTAACATATTTCTCCACTTTTCTAAATGAATGTAAGGTTTTAAAGGAAGGGTTTGGGTATAGTCTGTGGTTCCAATGAAGAGGTGTTTACCAGCATACAGTCCTGTCCTTTTCCCACATGCTGTCTCCCAAAGCCAATTCTCTGGATTTGTTCCCATAGTTTCAGCCCACGTTTGGTGTCCCAACTTCCCATACATTACAAGTTTAGTTCAAGTAAAAAACATTTCCATAAAGTGATACCTAACATTTCTTGTAGCTTAGTGGTCATCATATTTCCCAATATTTTGTGCTTTTTATATATCAATTCGGTGTTGTTTTACCTGAATAGTAAGATTTCCCTAAATATATGTCTTTATGCTATCTAAATAAGGATTAGGATATGCTGCATCACTAAGTGTCCTTTAAAATATTTTCTAATCAATTATTAAGGTTATTCCTATTATTAATGCCTTTTGGTAGGCAGACAAGCTTGCTGACCAAATTAGTTTTGATTCATGGTATTTCTCATCACTGCAGCTACTCCAGGAAAAAATAAATAAATATAGTACCTGGCCTTCATTTGCCAGCCTAGCACTCTTTAATTTTGATTACAAATTTCATGCATGATACTTTATGTTAAGAAAATCTTAAAGGACATCTCTGATATGTAGGAAAAACTTCACAGGACTACTGACCTCCCTAGCTTCTTATTTCACCTTTTATGGGAAGTCTTTCCCAACCTCTTTTAATTCCAGCTCTTCCTTTCATTGATTATTATTTTTAAAAATTATTATCTATATAGGTTGCTTTGCATATATTTGTTTGCATGTTATCTCCCCCATTACACTGTGAACTCCTTGACTGTCTTTTGCCTCTTTTTGTATCCTCATGCTTAGCATAGTGCCCAGCACTTAATGGATGCTTAATAAATGTTTGATTGGCCACTCACAAGTTCCCACTAATAAGTTTCCATTTATTGATCAGTCAGTGGATAAAATAGTTCAAAATAAAAGATATCTATCTGATCAAATAGCATCACAAGGTGATAAGAAAACATGCACAGGTCCATATACACATGGATTACTACATGTGGGGAAAAGCATAATATAATGTGCATGGCTAGACAACATGTAGAAAGAACATACATGTAGGAAATGCTTATGGTCAAGGAATATATCCTAGGCACTCATCATCAGGATGTTTTCAGAGAGGGAATATCTCAGGAACACAAGTATCCCAAGTACACAGGTATCAAGCACTGATATAGTACCATATGTGGCCAGAGTACATATGTTGCCCAAGTAACTCTTTACTTCTGATACTGAAGTACTGCCTATCACAACTATCTCTTAATTGTAAAATATCCCAAGATATATATCAAAGGTTTAACTTCCTTCCACATGGATACCTGTAGCAAATAGAAAATAAAATACATTTATCCAAACTGATAGCAAACAGGAATCTGAGAAAGTATATACATGAGAATACATATCAGATTATACCGAGAATAAAGAAACTCTCCCTTTGAGAGTGACGTTATCTCAGTTCAGTCAATAGAGAGGATCCCAGAAAAATTCAAGGATTGGTAAACATATTTTATGAAGGGTTAAATAGTAAATATTTTCTGTTTTGTGGGTCAGGGAAAAATAGAGGATGATAAAAAATATTTATTTAACAAGAGATGAAATAAAAATATTCAGTGACAAAATTCAAAATCCAATAATAATAATAGAATCCAAATTATTGTAATATAGAATATATTGTAGATATATATAGGATAATAAGAATGGAACTCTGAGGAGAATAACTACCTCAAAGTCCTATGATAACAGACAAGTGATAAAGCAGCATAATGGAGATACACTAGGCACTGTAGTCACAATCTGTCTTGTACATGGCATCTCAGGCTAGAGGGTCATCTTGTCACTGGACTGAAGCAGCAGTGGAATTTAGCAGCCCCCTGGGAGTCTGAGCAGCCTTTTAAAGGATCATAGCACTCACTGATGTGAGGAAGGGGCTGGAAAAGATGGCCTAAAAATTGTTTGCTTGATTTAACCTAACCCTAACTGCTCACCATGGCAAGCAGGGATCCTACCCTGTGGTTGAAACACAAAAAATATTTACAAAAATTTCTGCATAGAAAATGTCATACCCCATGGTACATGAAATCTGTGCACTCTTATGGACAGCACAAAATCTACTAGACCTGAAAGATAAACAGCTCTTGTTGCAAGAGAACTCAGTAGTTATCACATCCAAATCACAGGCCTGAGTGAAACAAGACTAGCAAATGAAGACCAGCTTGCTGAAATCAAAGCTGAATGCATTTTGTTTTCTTATTCATTTTCTTTCCTTTTTGATCTGCTTTTTTATGCAGCAAGATAATTGCATAAATATGTTTACATATTTTGGATTTAACATATGTTTATAACAGATATTGAATTGTTTGCCATCTAGGGAAGGGAATGGGGGCAAGGAGGGGAAAATTTGGAACACAAGGCCATGAACAAAGATCAATGTTGAAAAATATGTTTGGCCATGTCTGGCCATACTGGAAGGGTATTCTTTATTAGCCTGCTGCAGTCCCTCAAGCTTCTTGTTGCTCTCCTTTCCCATTCTATCAGTTAAAGGAAGTTTATAGTGTAGTATTTAGAGTGATGGGTCTGGAGTCAAGAAAATTTGAAATTTGAGTTCAAATTTGACCTTAATCACTTATTAGCTATGTGGGAATAATTCAAATTCTGTTTGCCTCAGTTTTCTTAAGCAAAATGAGAATAATAATAGCACATAAATCCCAGGTATGCTATGAGAATCAAGTGAGATAATATTTGTAAAAGTGTTTAGCACTTTTTTGCTATACTATAAAAGTGCACTCCTTTCCCTTCCATTATAGAAGTTAATTGCTATAATTTCTCATTGAGTTTCTTTACCATTATTCCATCTGGTTTTGCTGAAAAAGGAATGTGGGAAATAGATGTTCTATGGTCAGAAGTCTGACAGAGTAGACACCTAATAAATGTTTTTAATGTGAAAATTGTGTCAAATTTAATACATTAGGAGGTTTTTAAATTAGTCTTTCATGGATGCCTTTTCAATGCAAAAAATAAAATTAAAATTCTTTTTGAACATTTCTAATTCATCGTAATTGTTCTTAGTTCTTACCATCATCTAGAGTACTTAATGGTACATCGGTGCTGCAAAACAAGCAATAACACAGAATATAAAGAAAATACATATAGAAATATCAACATATTTCTATATCTATAAACTGAACAGACATTTTATTAACAAACTAAAAACATAATGGGTATATTTATGTACAAGTTTAATTAGTTGATCACATTTGTAAATTGGAGAATAAAGAGAACTCAAGTTGCTAGTTTTAGGAAAGGTAATGTGTCCTTTGCATGTGGGAGTAGAGAGTAGCACTGTAATTTTCAATTTTTGCGATTTGAACAAGTAGCACAGAATGTTCCCAAGGCAAATGTCATGAAATAAAAACCCAAATATTTCTTTTGAATACATGGAATGCTGGGCAACAGGCCTATAGACCAGACAGGACCTCACCTGTTGTGTGGCTGATGGGTGGGCAGGGCTAGGATAGCAGCTTGTAATATTTTATTTTTATTTTTTAAATGGAAGTTAAAAAGCATTTTTAAAGAGTGGTTTCTGCACTGGTAAAGTACTGAAAGTGCTGTCAGCACTCTCCAAATTTTGCCTCCTTAGGCCAATGTCTTCATTACTCTATCCTGGTTAAGATGGATAGTATTAAACACAATTTTCTTCTTTGAAAAAAAATTACTTAGAGGGAACAATGGGTGGTTGAATTTAATAATCTGGTGGAATAACAGGAAGGAAAGATCTTGAAGAACCCTAGGAGAAACAAATTAAGAAATAAGGCACAGCTAAGAAGCAGGATGAGAGAAGGAATGGCATCATGGAATGGCAGACCTGAAGTACAGTGTAACTAATTTTGTTTGGGGTACCCAGAGGATGTGGACAATGACTTGTCAATTGGACAATTTTGCTGATATTGGCCTAATTCTCTTATTACTTCTTTCTCATATTCTATCATGTGCCATTTAATAGGCATCATTCTCTCCTCCTAAATATTCTTTATTTCCTTCTTTTTGGCATACTCAGGAAAAATTAAATTATAGAGTTGGAAGATATCTTGGAGCTCATATAATCTTGTCAATACCTTCATTTTACAGAAAAGAAAAGTAAGAAGAGTAATACATTAAATGATTTGCCCAAGTTCATACAGCAAGTTTGTGACAAGGTAAGTCCTAAAATCCAGATCTTCTGAATCCCAGTTCAGTGTTCTCTCTATTAAGACAAACTTCCTCTTTTCATTTGTTTCTCATAGCCAAGAAGGCTTTCCCCAAGAAAAATATCTCTGCCTCTGGAGTCACACAAACCAAGTTCATTCTGAGGGAACTCCAAAGAGAGAAGAGCAGGATGATTTTTTTCATTACTCCCACTCAAGAAGGATGGAAATTGTTTAGAACAAAGTGTAGGTATGACTCATGTCTAGGGCCTGTCTAAAAGATATTATTAAAACATCTCTTCAAGAGAAGGTTCTCAATGTCCAAAAGAGATATCAAGTATAGATCAGTTATTTATTTTCTCTATCACAAAAAAAACATACTTAAGATACTATAGAATCATTTATTCATATTAACAAATACTTAAAGCACAATACAATTATCCATCATATCTATTAGATTCCTGGAAGTAAAGACAATTTTGTAGGAGCGTAGAACAGATATTTTACCTTTATCTCAGATCTGTGCTGTATGAGCAAATTACAAAGTCTGTATTTCCTGTCCAGGAAGGTATGACTCTTTAGTCCCTTCAGGTTCAAAATGATTCTATTAGTAGTCATCTTCTCTGAGAACAGTATGGTTCTTGATAGGCAGTTGTAATCATCTTAGGAGCCCAGGAATTTTCAAAATCACAAAGTAGTTATCAAAGCCAGAAATGTTCATTTCATAGAATCTCTGTTTGATAATATATGCTCAACTAAAGAAACACTTTAAAGAAAAGTTAGGAAGTAATTTGAAGTCTAGTTGTAAGCTCATCTAAGAAAGAAAATATACCCAATTCCATGCACTTGTAGGCCGTGGTTAACAAGCAAAATAAATCTTGCTTAATTAGATTTACAAGGAAGAACTGGCAGGGTCCCAAACAATATGCTCAAAACAGAAAGGGTAGAGCCTTTCTACATCTCTTGTAGCCTCCTGAGGCAGATTATTCCTGGTTTATTGAGTACTGTTCCTCATCACTCTGATGGTGGAAAGTGAAGAAGAATTGAGACCTCTTGATGAGAATAAAAAAGGAGAGGGTAAAAACTGGCTTGAAGCTTAACATAAAAAAAAAAAAAAAAAAAAAGACCTAAGATCTTCGCAACTGGTGCCATTGCTTCCTGACAAATAGAAGGAGAAGAAGTGAAAGCTACGTCTTATTTTATATCTTTGGACTCTAAGATAATTGCAGACAGCAATTGCTCCTTGCTTGCTTGCTCTTTGGAAGGAAAGCTATGTCAAACTTGGGCAGCATACTAAAAACCATAGATATCCATACTAAAAACCAGAGTATCAACTGGTTAACAAAAATCCACATCACTAGTCAATACTGTAGTTTTTCCATTTGCAATGTATGACTGTGAGAGTTGAACCATAAAATAGCTAAACATGCAGAATCAATGCTTTCAAATTGAAGTGCTGCAGAAAACTTTTGGAAGTCTCTGGATAGCAAAGAGATCAAATCAGTGAATATTTAAAGAAACTAATTCAAAAACAAATTCCCTAGAAGGTCAAGTACTGAAGCTGAAGATTCACTGGAAAAAATCTTGATGCTGGGGAAGATTCAAGGCAAAAAGAAAAGGGGATAGCAGAGAAAGAGATGGATAGATCATGTCATAGAAACAATGAACATGGAGATGTTGAATGATGGTGAAGTGTAATGAATGGGCTGAGGCTTGAGTTGATGCACTGAGGTCCCAAGCACGTGAGGCTAAATAGTAATTGGACTACACTCTATTAATATACCTGCTTGGATAAAAAATGGCCCCCGCTCACTCTCTGTGCAAGTCCTGATGTGTTATATAGGAAATGACGATTTTGGTGGGTGGAGGCAGAGAGACAGGAAGAGAGGCTGGGGGACATTGGGCCTGGGTTCTATGCTTGTAGTTGCTGGTCGTGTGGCTGCTGGTCTAGCTAGCTTCTTGACTCAGCTGCACACATTGCTATTGCCCATTCTCTTCCACCTCCGATATTTCTTCACTGAGAATAAAGATTGATGATTTTCCTCTAACCTGAATTCCTGACTCCGGCTGATTTTAAAATACGCGATCTTCACAGTGAAGGATAGAAGAGTTTGGTGTTTTATGGTTCATGTGGTCACAAAGAGTTGGACATGACCAAAAAATTAAACAATAATAACATTAATCACAACTCTTCACTCATGAGGACCAAGGATCCAACTATGCTTGTCAAGTATGTTCCTTTAGTAAAGGGGCAGGTCACAGGTCTCCCTGGAATGGGCCACAGTGAATACCCAACTTTGTAGGAAGCAAATTAGTTGAACACCTACTGCAGAACTTTTATATACTTGGTAAGAGACTACCCTTGCCCTCACTGCATGAAGGAAGGGCAGGTATGTTACATTTCACCTTTCCTAAAGTTAGTTGGTGCCTTTAAGGGGAATCTAAATTCTTTGCCAATAATTCTGGCTGTTATCAATGGTTCTTCAATTGGAGGGAGTGGTCCTCTTGCACCTGAGATCCATATAGCCACTAACAATTGAATTCATTTTTTACCAACTTGGTATTGTCACAAAAATACAAATCTACTCCCCTAATTCATGAAAGGCATAATCCCCTTCCTCTATACTACCTTAATCTCAAGGAGGGGAAGGAAATAAGGTTCCCAATTTAACTTGCTTCTTATAAAACACAGCCCCAAATCCAAATCAAAAACTCTTCTCAGGTTCAAGCTTGCTCAGTTTACTTCTTACAACCCCGGATTCCAGATTGCCATGGCCTGAGCTCTTGAGTCTGGTGGAGATCATCTCCACCTGAAACTGAGGAAAACAAACAACATAGAAGAGAAAACACAATATGGAATCGCCATTTCTCAGAACTAGGGGTAAAAGAGGAAGGAAATCCTTTTTCTTTCATAAGTTCAGTTCATGGCTCCCATGTTATGAGTGTACTGTGATCTTCACCTAAAGACAGCAGTTAAGAGTAGCTGAAAAGAAAGCAGCAGAAAAAATGGAGGAAAAAGTGACTGGCTCAGATTTGACAATTTTAAGGATACAGGCAGGCAATCAAAGGAGGTCACATCTACCCATGTGGTAGGGAATGCAGAAATTTCCATATTAGATTATTTGGACATGTTCCAAAGACTCCCATATTAAGTATGACATGTCATAAATGTGTTCAAATTCTTTCAGATCAAATATTCATACTATATTCCTTTTCATACCCGGCAGAGCTTAGATGGTGTTATATCAAGTCAAGTCAACAAGCATTTATTAAACATCTGCTAAATGTCAGGTATAAGAGCTGTGGCTAGATACAAAGAAAAAAGAGAAAAACTTCCAGTTATCAAGAAGCTCATAATATAATTAAGGAGACAATTTATAAACAACTGTTTACAAAAAAGACACACATACATATGTATACATATGCTTATATATGAATATCTATGGAGATGTATATGTATAGAAAACTCCCAGAAAACTAGAAACTTCAGTAACTGTGATATTGCCCTCCTCCTAGGATTAATGAAGAGTATATTTAAACTTGAAATCATGAGGAAACATAAGGTCCTGGTACAATTTCTGGGGCATTGTGAACTTTAAATAGGATTGTCTCTAAAAACTAACAACATGCTCCAGAGAGTTAGATCATAGAAAACAGAAACCAGAGTTGGTCACAGAACAGTGTTTTTCAGAGTAACATATTGTTTTAAGATATATAAGCAACATGACTTCTCTCATTAAACGGCTCTGTTGAATTATCAGCAACCCCGTCTCCTTATTGTCAACTGCCACTAGCCCATTTGTGATGTGCTGGCCACAACAAAACATATACATGCACACATATGCTTATATATTAAAATCTATGAAGATCATATATCATATAGATATATGAATATATATGGAATGTATATATATATATACATGTATATTATATATGTATGATGTGTGGGTATGTGTGACTAGAGATTAAGCACTATCATTAAGGAAGACTAGAAAAGATTTTTTTTAAGAAGTTGGATTGTTTAGTACACTATTTCAAAGTCTGATTCTTTTTGTACAGCAAAATAACTGTTAGGACATGTATACTTATATTGTATTTAATTTATACTTTAACATATCTAACATGTATTGGTCAACTTGCCATCTGGGGGAGGGGATGGGGGGAAGGAGGGGAAAAGTTGGAACAAAAAGTTTGGCAATTGTCAATGCTGTAAAATTACCCGTGCATATAACTTGTAAATAAAAAGCTATAATAAAAAAAAGAAGTTGGATTGTTAGTTAAGACCTAAAGGAAGCTAGGAGGTAGAGATGAGGAGGGAGAGACTTCCAAAAGGAGTATATTTAGTGATATATATATATATATATATATATATATATATATATCCCGTTCTTGTTATCAGAGAAGTTTTGATGGCTCCACCCTGATTAGAGCTCTATTATCTCACCCCCCTTTTAAAATTATGTATGCTTTTGATGGGAAGTTAGGTAGCACAGTGAATGGATAGATTGCCAGGCCCAGAGTCAGAATGACTCCTCTTCCTCGGTTCATATCTGCCCTCAGACACTTACTAGATAGGTGACTCCAAGAAAGTCATTTAACTCTGTTTGCCTCAGCTTCCTCATCTGTAAATGAGCTGGAGAAGAAAATGACAAACTACCCCAGTATCTTTGCCAAGAAAGCCCCAAATGGTATCATGAAGAGTCAGATATGACACGTTTTTGATAATTTCCTTTATGATACTTCTTTTATACAAGTCATTGTTGGTAATGAGCTGCCCCTTCCTCATATACATTATTAGTTTTACCTTTTTCCTTTGGATTACCTACAATTTTTATTCTTTTGACACTGGTTTTCCATGGTTCATAGCCATATAGCATAATTTGGAGAACATAGATGGGGAAAAATAGTTTCTGTGGAAAGGAGCATATTAATGTCATTAAAACATACTATGTATATGTGAGGGTGAGGGTGTATACAAAAGAGATAAGTGAACTTAAAAACTTACAATGGCATTTGGGTAAACACATCAAGCTGCATGGGTGAATCAATCAGTCAGCAAGCATTTATTAAAAATTACTCTATGCCAAGTACTTAAGATACAAATACTCAAGTGAGACAGTCCCTGAACACCAGCAGTTTATATTCAGAGGAAACAGTAAACATAGGGGAGTAGTGACCAGAAGAGGGAGAATTTAGTCTGGATAGTCATAGAGATTACCAGTGGATCTGTGAGGTATTAGGTCATCACATTCTTTCCTGCTATTAGCAATGGATTTATTATTGTTCCCAAATCAAAAGCAAGAGGTGGCAAGCGAGGAGGGAGTGGTGATAAACATAACATGGATGGCTAGACATCAGTGTTTTGGTAGGCTCTGGTATCTTGGTGGATGGCTGGGTGGGATGTTAAGCTTGTTTTGGGGACAGTTAAATGTAATGTTCCAGGAGAGTGCTCTTACTCACCAAGTAGTGTAGCTTAACTTTGAGACAGTGTCCCAAAGCAGAATGAATACAGCTCTGCCAAGATTGAAGGATGGGGAGGGAAGTGTGAGCTCTTACTAATGGGAAGAAGGAGACAATTAATTTAAATGTGTGAGTTAGTTTATTAGATGTAGACCCTAGTGTTTGTATTAAAGTAGAAAAGAATTTTGAGTTCATTTTGCAAGTTTTTATTTTATTTTATTTTTATTCTCTACTTAGGAAGGACCAAAAAATTCTATCCCTTTTGAAACAGAAAAATGTAAAAAAGCTAAACCAGACTATTGCATGAGTACTACAAATTCAAAATGTTTTGCTATCTAAAGAATGCCTAGAAGTAGACTTCTAGGGTTATAAATATCTACAGTGAAACAGACAGCATCTGCTTTTAATTTTGTGTACAGAAGATTTATGGATCAGACAAAAAACATCTATGGTTTTAAGAAGTCTAAAGTGATGCCATATAGTGAGTTTCCAATTCAGTGTATTTGTTGTCATTTTGGTTAACAAGCTCTGCCTAGCTAAACAAAAATGGATGGTGGTACTTTAGAACCACTCATTTTCAATCAAAGCAGGAAAAGAATCCTAAGTCTTCCTATTTATCATCAAAACGTAATATAAAGGAGCTGCCCTTCCCTGTTATGTACTCTACCACATGATTCTGTACTGGATTCTGTGCAAGGGAAGTGTTTCTCAAGGAGTTCTCCATTCTCACAGTTTTGGGCTTAGTAAAACCTGCAGGGACACACATTGATCCTTATCTGTTACTATTATGTGGCAAGTACTGTGATAGATTATGGAAATAAAATACTAAAATGACATTTATTCCTCTTAATAAGATTGGCTTCTAATAAAGAAAGATAATGTATAAAGGGGAGTAATGTCTAGGGAAAAAATATTTGGCGTGGAAAGTTATAGACATGGTTAGGGGCTCCATGAGATCAATAAAGAGAGTAGGAAGGACTTCCTCCAACTCATTGTTGTTTTTGTTTTCAATTTTGTTTTTCTCTTCTTTGATTTTCAGAACTTGGATTTTTCAATCTACTTGGGTCTAATCCGTTGTTTTCTAGAGCTTCTTTTTAGTTACATAGTCAATTCAGGGTATGAAAGTATTTCCAGGCCAAACAGAATTTTGTATTTGATCCTGGTAGTAACTAGAAACCATTTGTTTTTAATGAGTTTCTGGGGGGTGAGAGAAATGGAAGAGGAATGAGCTGCACCTTAGGAAAATCACTTTAATGGCCATTATAGGGAGGATGGATTGGAATGGGGAGAGACATGATGTAGGCAGACAAAGCTACTGCAATAGTCCAGGCTTGAGGTGATGAGAGCCATGATCAAGATTGATGGCAGTGTCTAAGGAGAGAAAGGGGGATATTTGAGAGATTTTGCAAAGGTGAAAGGGACCCTGTCAGAATGGTTGCATGATTTTCTCTGCCTTTGTTTTTCAACATGTGTGTAGGAGTGAAGGTGGAGAATATTGAGAGTGATCCAATGCTGAGACTGAGCAAGATATAATGAAAGTAAAGGGAGCTGAGTTTAAAAGAGGAAGACTATAGAGTTGAATTGATTCACCAAGGGGTCAAGATGAGGAAAGGAAGAGAAAATGGCTAGTGCAGGAAAGCAGGCCTGGGAGAGCATTGAGGGATGAAGGGATTGCATGTCATAGTACAGACAGAGTTATGGTATGGAAAGGTAAAGAGAAGTAAAACAAACAAACAAAAACAATAGATCCTGGTTGGATAGCAGGATTTTGGAATTCTCCTACAGGGAGGTAGTTTTATGCGTGGCTAAGGTTGGGTGGAGGAGTAGTTCATGAAAAGTGCATAGGTGGAGGAACTCATGGTTAGGGTGTTTGAGAGATAGAGAGTTTGCATGCTGAAGTCTCCTAGCATGAGGGCAGGAATTTGGGAGGACAGAAAAATTGTGAGCCATATGTAGAATTTAATGAAGAAAAAAAGAAGGGTAACCTGGTGGAGTGGGGATGAGGACTTTAAACAACAGCTATCAGAATTTTATTTGGGTAGTAGAAATGAATAGCATGAACTTCAAAGGAGAAGAGGTTATTGCCTAATGCAGTTAGAGAATCTGAAATTTGAAATAGGAAGCAAGAAGTACTATAATTCTCCTGCCTAGGGCAGAGAACTGAGGGGAATGAATAAAGGTGCAATCAGTAATGGAAAAGGTAACCAGAGAGGTATTGTTAATGAGCAGATCCTGGGTTGCAAGAAGGGTCTTTAGCAGAGAAACTCTGAAGCACTAATAGGAGTTTAATACTTCCAAAGGCAAGCAGGAAGGGCACCCATGAGATCATTAAGTGAGCCTTTTGTCTTAAGAAGGTCTTTTGTTGAAGTGGACTTTTAATTGCAGTACCATCCCAGGGGCGGTCTTTAGAAACCCCAGCTGATCCAAACAGAAAGTCAAGTTATGATATCAAATCCCTAAGGTTATATTTCTGCTATAAAAAAAATCTGCTCATAGTATAGATCTTTGCTAAATTCCTTTTAGGATTAGCCCACCATGGCATCCTGTCTCATGGTGCTTGTCTTCTCATTCCCTCTCTGTTCTCCCCCCTCCATTTTTTCCCTGTTGTAGCTAATTCTTTCAGGATTAGCCCACTAGTAAATGGTGTAACCCCTTCCCCTACTGATATGGGAAAGATTCCTTTCTAGATTCCCACCCCTTCCTAGTGAATGTAATTACCCTTTAACTCACAAATCCTGGTCCCTTTGAATTCCAATAGAAGATCCAGACCTGTCCCAGCCCCACCCGCTTGGGGCTACACCCAAAAGCTCCTCCAGCTAAATCTCCTATTATAAAAGGGCCACCCTGGGTCTTTTTGCAGAGATCCCAAACATGCTAATCATGTGAGGACCCTCTGTCCACTGGACCCTCTGTCCGGTGCCCTCCTTATCTCTACCTTCACCTATCTCCTTACTTGCAAACCCAATAATAAACCTCTTTTATCAATCTAGCTTTCGGGCCAATAAATGCTTTTATTGGGGACTCGCTGCCACTACTAGACCTCATTTACTGCTGTATCCTTGTGCCAAATCCAATGGGGTTGCAGGGGAGCTTTGCTTGACTTCCTAAACCAAAACCTGCCACTAGACCTTAACTAAACCCTAATTTCATTTAGTTACCCCAAATCTAGACCTCAACACTACTAATCCCTTTTTGGGTTCAGTCTGCTAAAGTCTTCTATGTATTTAACCTACCAGTCAAAGGTGACCTCCTACCTCAAGGCATATTCCCTTTAATGGTGACTTCATTCTGGTTAACTGTAAGTTCTACTAGGATACTTGTCTTTCCTCTTGTTAATTGTTCACTGTTAAAACCCCTTTTCCTGCTAACTCCTGTGTATTAATTTACATTATAAATAGTATTCATATATATATAATATATATATGAAACATTGTCAAGTTTTGTTTTCTTATTTAATCTATCTCCATTTTATTGGATTGTTTAAATCCATTCACAATAAAGCTATGAGAAGTTTATACTTTTGATCATATGTCTCTAATGTTTTTATTCAATAATTTCAATCATGTATTATACTTTTTGATTCTATTTGAGATTTTCTTGGCAAAGGTACTAAAATCATTTACCATCTCCTTCTGCAGCTCATTTTACAGATGAAGAAATTGAGGTTTAAAAAGGTAAAGTAACTTATCCTGATCACAAAGCTAGTCAGTGGCTCAGATTAAATTTGTACTAGGGTCTCCTGACTCTGGATTGAGTACTCTTACTTGCAACATCTAGTTGCTCCTTAAGCAGAAAGGGAAGTGAGTGCTATTCTGAAACACTGGAAAAACTCCTGCAAGAATCTTTTCCCCCTTTTCTGCTATAAACACAGTTCTATGTCCCTTCAGTTCCTTTAATTTAATATTACAGATGGTTAGAAAGGATACTGCCCTATAGTAGTGCCCTTTGCCCCATGATGTCCCTGATTGCAGCCTACCACTAATCTTGTCCCACATTTGCCTCAATAGTACTATTGTGGGTCTATATGTTCTCCAACTCCGACAGGTGCCAGTTGCCCTAAAGGGTTCAACTCTACCTCTCCCTATGCAGGCTAAGTAGACTTTTCAAACATTAAATTCCCCAGACCCCCACCCATTATAAGATCCATACCCAGTATAAGATTTTCATTTTCCTTCACACATCATATCTTTTCACCTATAGAAACATCTCCCATCACTGAAGTCCGCTTCCCTTCCTCCATTTTCAAGCCTTCTCCCTTCATCCTTACTCATTCAGCTGTAGGTTCTTTTCTTTCATGGATCAGAGGTCACAGTCCCTTATTTGTTATTCTTCATTTTGACCTAAGCACATCACATATTCCTTTTCATTTCCTTGCTTCCCCGCCTCTTTCATGTGCTCTCCCATATTGTCATGTTGACAGCAGCAAACCCTGAAACTAGATTCAGGGTCTCAGACCCCAAGAAGTCTGGGAAAAAGCATACTTTCCCAGACAAGTCTTTTCCAAGTTAAGCAACTTCATTCAATTGGAGATCTTGGTCAAATCACCTTCCATTGATCTTTTGGGGTGGCCAGGATCCTCTTCAGGAAATTCCAGGCTCTGGGAAAAAACCTTCAAAATGATTTTATTCATTTGGAGATCTGGGCCTGATATTCCTATTGAGTGGCTTAAAACTCCAAGATAAATATTCTCTTTTCAACTGGAAATTTAGGCCAGGGGGCATTACTAACATTGAAGGAATCTCATTCAATGGAAGCCCTAGCCCCAGACGGCCAATAAAAGACAAATTTGAACTCCCACTCATGCTTTGCCAAGGGACCCCTCTAGGCCCTTGCCTACTGTGAAGAAACCCTCTTCTTAGTGATAACCTTTATTTCCCTAACAGGACCTCTTGCCACTAAGAAATCTGTCTTCCTAGCAAAGCTGGCTTCTCAGTGCCAATAAAAATCCCTTTTTCCATTCAGACTTTTTGGGTTTGCAAATTCTTTCAAGTTGGACCTGCGTCAACCAGAGGGGATTCTCAGATCTCAATTCTCTACCACTTGACCCTCATCAATGTGCACAGATGTGCACACACACACATAACACACACAATTCAATAGCACATTGATTCACCTGTAGGCAAAGTATCAAGAGGTTCTGTCCACAGTGTTACCCCGATACCTCCAATGCATTTCAACCATGATCTCTGTCTCCTTCTGTATGTTTAGGAAGAAGTTTTGTCATTTTGTTGCTGTTGCTATCCTTTCCTATTGCATTTGTTCACTTCTCTATTTCTATTGTTTGAAATGCTTGAGCAACAAACAATCTCTTCTGTTCTAATTTTCCTTCCCACAAGTTTTTCAAACACCTGTTTATTACTAAATATCCAGCTTTTTTCATATGTGGTTAGACTCAAATATGTAACATAGGTCATCCTGCGCTGCATCCTGAGTGCCATTGCTTTTTAGAACACATTTTTCCACTCCTGCTTTGTCTTTTTTGGGTAATAATTTTGGTTGAGGTAACTAACTTATCTCAGCTCATTTGTTAATGGAAAACATGGTGGTGGGGATTCTTGACTTACATTGTAGGTAGGAATTTCTACTCAGAATGATTATCTCTTGTCTTAAAGATGATCCTTATATCAATTACTCCTTCTTGGAAATCCCAGTAGACCTGGAAAATCTTGAGTTAATTACTTTATTTTTTATTTGTTTTATTGATTTATCTTTGCTGAGGCAATTGGGGTTAATTGATTTGCCTAGGGTCATACAGCCAGGAAATTAAATGTCGGAGGTCAAATTTGAACTCGGGTCCTCTTGACTTCAGGGATGGTACTCTATCCACTTTGTCAACTAGCTGCACCAAATTAATCAATTTAATTCTATCCCTCTTACCAGGATTGTTGTGAACCAGAATACTGTACAAACATAGTGATCTAAAGTAAGTATGCTACTATTAATATATTTCATCTTTTATTGAAATTAAATCTATTTGTAAGTATAGAGCTAAAGAATGAAGGTGGAGCTGGAGAAACAGATTTGGGTAGAGGTAATCACTGAAGCTATACCTGTGAGTGAGACAAAAGACTGAAGATAGAATCCCCCATAAATGATAAATAAAAGGAAAGAAGTGTCAGTAAATGAGGCAAAAAAGGAAGGGTCAAGAGATGGGATTAAGAAGAGAATGTATTGTCGTGAAAATAAAGGGAGAGAAAGGTGTTAAATGTAAAGTTTGGTATCATGATGTTTCAAGATCAAGGAAAATAGCAATGAAGAAATTATTGGATTTGTCTTTGAGAATTTGCCATTTGAGAAATCACTTTCAATAGAGTAGTAGGGATGGCTATGACAAATTGAGAAGTAAATGAGTAGTGGGAAATGGAATTTTATGCTGCTTTCATAAGAAATTTGTTATTACTAATTTCTTTGGAGTCAAGTGGGAAAAAAAATCTAAATTACTTATTGTCTAAGTGTAGTAGATGGAAAGCTGGTCTCAGAGTCAGGAAGCCCTGCTTCTGGCTCTGTGACCTTGGGCATAGAACTTAACCTATCAGTGCCCCAGTCAGCTCACATGACTAGAATTACAAATAAGTTGCTTTTCTGCATTGATGGAAAGAATTTCCAAAGAGGGAGTTTAAACCACAATGATGAAGTCACAAATTTGTACTTAAAAAGGGGGGAGAGGGGAGGAATCCTAATAGAAATACTTCCTTCAAGTTTATTATATTCCCTTACTTCTTATCCTGAAAATTAGTATGTTTTTAGTTTTGATTCCTTCCCAATCAGATTTATTAACATCTAAAACAATAAAGGAAGAATGGAAAAAGAGAAAGAAATGAAGTAAAGGTTGGGGGATGAGGGAAGGAGAGAAAGATGGAAAGAAAAGAAGGAAGTGAATCAACATCAGCTGTAAATGAACTGACCATGTTGGTACATCTCACACAGAGAAGTTTCTTTTCTGCTTAGAATATTAGGAATATTACAAAATATTTCCTTTGGTTTTAGTTTTTCCACCAGTGCTATTAAAAAGTTTTGATTCATTGTTGCTCAGAAAGGAGGTAGGTTACTAAGATTAACTTTCAAGTAAACTATATAATTTTCTCCCTCCATCCCATCAAAGTCATATAATTTAGTAGTTTATATGCAGAACCCTTAAATGTTTAAGATCAATGTGTATCATAAATAATAAACACTTTGGAAAAAACTGGATTTTTAATTATTTTTTTAGCAGGGTAAGGTGTTAAGTCATATGCTATAAGCACACTTCTACATTGGCAGAGCTAAGGGGTAAATCTCGGTTTCTTTTTATTGGAGAAAGGGAAAATTTTTTCATTGAATAGTTAGCAAATATTTGTTGAGTATTTCTAGAGTAAAAGGGACTGTAGGATTCTGAAATTCAAATTTTGTACAATAGGATAGACATCTATTTTTTGCATGTTTGGAGAGAATAATAAGTTGTGCATGGTAGATCTGCAGTTTTGGGTGCAATCGTCTTTTAATAAAAATGCTTTTTATTCCATAAATTAAAAATGAAATAAATTTTAAAAAGACATCTTTGCAAATGACTATAATACAAGGTAATGTATAATAAATCCCACAAGAGAAACACAAATCAAAGGCTATGGAAGCTCAAAGACAAATAGATAACTTCTGGTTGGGGCAATTGGAGAAGATTTCATGGAGGAGATGGCAGTGATTATTTTTAGAATATATTTAGAATAGAATAGTGTTTTTGAAAAGTGAAGTTTGGAGATAGATTTTACAGAAGAAATTCATTTTTAACATATTGAGTTTGACATACTGATAAAGGGCAATCCGTATCCAGCTTGGAGTGTACTAAAAACTGGAGTTCAAAAGAAATTAAAGTCAGTCATAAGAAGGATGAATATTTTTGCACATCACATTCTGCCTGGAAGACAGCACAGCAACTAGGCAGCCCTGAAATTATCAGAGGCCTGAGAATAACACAATACATTTCCTGTACAGGCATGAAAACATAGTTTATGTCTGCTAATGGTATATGTCATTAGGGCTCTGTCCTGGACCTTCTTCTCTTCCACCTTTATAATACTTTGTTTAGTAATTTCATCAGCTTTTATTAATTCAATTATAACCTCTATACTGATGTTTCTTAGATCTACTAATGTAGCCCTAATCTCTTTCCCAATGTCTAGACTCCCACTTCCAATTGTCTATTGAACATCATAATTTAGATGTCTTCCAGACATCTTAAATTCAATATATCCAAACTGAATCCACCATTTCCCCTCAGAACTCTTTCTTCCAAACTTTCCTATTAGACCAAGGTACCAACATCCTCATAGTGATCCAGACTCTCAAGTCAGTTCTCATTTCTATCTTTCTAATATATCTTGTATATATTTCCTCTTCTCTGACACAACCACCATCCAGGGCTTTCATCAAGTCACATACAGACTATTATAAGCAAAAGGGAATCTTCAAGAATTCCCTAGAATTACTGTTTTGGATTCAGGGAAAACGAAAACCTAACTGAATCTATCTATTCTAAGCCATTAAGCTTAAACTGGCATCTTCTTTTTTTTTTTTTTTTTTTTAAATCAAGTTCTCAAAGTTTTAATCTAAAGAAGATAGTACATGTATCTTCAAATGATAAGGTTAAAAAGCTTTAAGGATACAATAACCACCAAAGTTATTCATACATCTTCAATTCCATTCATTTTGTAATGAAACATATCACAAAACAAGCATAGCTTTCTTATTCCAAAATAACAATAATAGCTAGTATTTAATGTTTGAAAAGCACAGTACATATGTTATCTCATTAATCCTCACCACAAGCCTCCATTTTCATCTCCATTTTACAGAGGCAGAAATTGAGGCTAAGAAATGTTATGTTTGAGGCAAAATAGGAATTCCTTTTCCTCACTCCAAGATCAGCACTCTATACACTGCATCACTTAGCTGCCTAAATTCAGGAATCTAATTTTATGACTAGCCAGTGTTTTAAATTGCCTCTATCTCCCAAATCTTTGTTTATGCATACCTCTGCGTGGAAAAATCACTGTAAAAAGTCATGCTGTCCAAGTATAACACACTATTAATGATGTACTTTTAGACTGCTTTCATGATGAAGGTGAAAAGAAATGTTGGCATAGTGTGTAGAGTAATCTTGCCTTTCTTCCAAATAAGCCTTATTTATCAGTTCAGTTTCTTCTTCTAAGATGTGCTCAGTCAGGTGGAAGATGGGAATTTTTCTTCACTGGCTCACTGGGACTTCATTGACTTTCACCAGGTCATTTGAGGGACTGGATGGTTTGACTACTTAGAATGAATCACTTCTTTCCTTTTACCTTCCCCCTACCAGTGTGGTTTGTAAGCACTGAGATGAATACTAGCTCTATTTGGGTTTGAGTTGGGGAGAAGATAATTATAGAAAATTGTTAGCTTTTTCTGTGTGGGCAATTTCCTTTCTCCTTTGGAGACAGAGTTTAAATCAAATAAGACATGTCAGCTCAGTGCTTTCTGTTGTAAAGGGGAAAACTGTTTCTTCTTTTCAGAAAACACATAATAGACATAAGAACTTTTTACATTTCTCTGAAATTAAGGATTATAAAACATAAATTGAAAACAGAGGACTCAGTAACACAGTATTCCTCTCTTTGGGAATGGTGTGGAGATTAAATTATTGAGAAAGAAAAGATCATAATACCATTGTTATTTTGA
This sequence comes from Sarcophilus harrisii, assembly GCF_902635505.1. Taxonomy (NCBI): domain Eukaryota; kingdom Metazoa; phylum Chordata; class Mammalia; order Dasyuromorphia; family Dasyuridae; genus Sarcophilus; species Sarcophilus harrisii. The sequence goes on from NC_045431.1 coordinate 149,426,131, forward strand.
GGCAGGAGTTCTCAACTTGTGATATGTGCATGAGAAACTTAACAAGGAGGGTACAAAAAATATTTTTGCTAATAATCAGTCAATAAGAATATATTAAGCACTCTGGTAAGTGCCAAGGATACAAAGAAAGGCAAAAGATATCCCTTGACCCAAGGAGCCTCCCAATTTAATGGGGAAGACAACATGCAAACAAGTATGAACAAATAAATGATATACAAAAAATAATCAAGAGAGAGAAGGCACTAGAATTTAAAGGATTGAAATTGGGAAATTTCACTAGGATAGTGATTGTCAAAGACTTCCTATAGAAGGAAGAATTTTAGCTGAGAATTGAGGGAAGCCAGAAAAGCCAACAGATGGAGATGAGGAGAGAGAACATTTTTAGGGATGAGGAATAGTAAGAGAAAATGCCTGGAGCTGAATGACAAAATGTGTTGTTTATGGAAAAGCCATGAGGCTACTGTCAATAGATTGATAAGTATGTGTATGTGGGAGAGGGGGGAGTGTAAGAAAATTGGAAAGGGGAGGAGAGTAGATTGTGAAGGGTTTTAAATGTCAAATAAATGACTTGTATTTGATTCCAGAGGTGATAGGGAGTGACTGGAATTTGTTGAGTAGGAAGAATAATATGATAGGTGTCAACTAAGTGGAGGATGAACTGGGGTCCTCAGAGACTTATAGCAGAAAGAACAATGACAGATGGTTACAATAGTCCAAGTAAGAGAAGAAAGCCTGAATCAGAGGAGAGAAGGAAGCATATTCAAGAGATATTGCAAAGGTGAAATCAACAGTTTTTGACAACTGATGGAATTTGGAAAGTGGAAGATAGTGAAGAACATTGGATGACATTTAGGTTATGAGCTTAGGGAGTTGGGAGTATGATAGTGCCCTTGATAGTAATAGAAAGCGGAAAGAATTTAGAAAGAAGAATAATGAGTTCAATTTTGTACATGTCAAGATTAAGATGTTTATTGGTCATCCAGTTTGAGATATCTGAGAGGCTGGAGATAGTTAGATGGTGCAGTGGATAGAGAGCGCCAGTCTTGTAATCAATCAGGAGGACTCGTGTTCAAATCTGGACTCAGACACTAAACACTTACTAAATGTGTGATCCTGGGCAAGTCACTTAACCCCAATTGCCTTGCAAAAAAAAAAATTAAAAATGAGACATCTGAGAGGCAGTAGGAGATGTAAGATTAGAGGTCAGCAGAAAGATTAGAGCAGGGAAGGTAGAGTTGAGAATCATCAGTATAAAGACAATAATTAAATCCAGGACAGCTGATGAGATCACCAAATGAAGAAGGGAGAAGAAAAGAGGACCTAGGACCAAGGCTTACGGGATACCACTGTGACCTGCATGAAGATACAGCAAAGGAGACTGATGAGGCATTATCACATATGTAGAAGGAGAAATAGGAGAGGATGGATTTTTGAAGACCCAGAAAGAAAGAGTGTCAATGAAAAAGGGATGATTGACACAGAGAGACAAAGAAGGACAAAGACTGAGAAAAGACCACACTCTATGTAATAAAAACTATATATAAAGATATGTTATATAATAACTATGCTAAAATTTTCTAAAATTAGTAGTGTTAATCAAAGTACAAACAGATACTATGAATTGGAGAGAGCACAATGGCAGGGAAGAGGAAGAATGGAAAGGAGCCTTAGGGTACATCTTTAAAAATTCCTTTATGGTCACTTCAGATAACTTTCCAGATTTTTTTAATGAAAGAAAAAAAAAGAAATGGGATATGATTTGCTATAAACCGAAATATGGAGGGGAAAGTTGAGCAAATGCTTTTGGATGTGCTAGATCATAGAATATGAGAGCAAAGGAACATATCAATGAGTAGCTTCACTGAAATAGCACTATATATGATTGGTTTGGAACTTACCTGCTCATACCTTTGACACATTAATTTGCTTAGATACACCCAGGTAGTAATGAGACTAACTTTGCTTTGTTCCCTAGTTTTAGATTGCATACATGGCCAGTTCAGTCCTTCTTGTGTATGAATTTTGTCTCCTCAATAAGTCTCTTTAGAGCAAAGACTCTGCCAATAATTCAATAAACATTTGTTAAGAAATATGTGAGTATCTGTTTTCATGTTTTCTTATGCTGCAAGATGGGGGATTATGAAGAGTATATAAAGTAAAAGAGGATAAGAATAGCACAAGGAAGGATGTGGCAAGGTTGTCGAGTCTGACCAAAGCAGAATGTAACGGATGTAAGTAGTGCCACATGTTGTCATCTACAAGAGGATCCATTTGTCTCAGCCAAAGATTACATGTTTATATTGAAACTCCATATGTGGCCTTTCCAAGGTTAAAAATCGTTCAAATCTGAAGAGGACACTTCAATTTTTTCCCCACCAAATTACAGCTTTTTATTTGTATATGACTCCACTCGTAAGTATGTTTTCTGTACAATCTGGTTCTTTTGCTATATTGTACCAAAAATCACAGAGCATAGTACTTGACAGGAAATCTTATTTATTTAAACCTGTTGTCAAATTGTGCCCTATATGTGTAGTGAGGCTCCACTTGTGGTTGTCTTCCTGCGTGGCTCAGATAGAAGCAGAATAACCTCTCTAGCCTCTTCTTCCTGTCCTTCCCCCCACTTCTCTGAGGGAATTTTTCATTCTTGCCAGGGGGAAGCAGGAAGTTTGAGGCCATAGTTCCCCACTCAGAGAGAGGAGGTTCCAGGTTAGAACTCTTTTTATCTGTTCCCTTGTATGTTGTTCATCTAGGATATGATTAAGTTCCATCCAACTTCTGATCACTTCATCATTTTGGGGAAAGACCCCAAATTCTAGACCCAAGACTTGCCCCTTCTTCCTGCTAATACCAATTCAACACAGTGAAAAGCAAAGCAGTCCATTTATCCTAATCAGACCAAAACAGAAATCAGAGAAGGTGTAGACAGGAGAATTTATACCAGATAATACAGAATAAAGGAACTCTCCCATTGAGAATGAGATAACTTAGTTCAACCAAAAGAGAATGTCTCACACAATAGAAAACTCCCCTAAATCTCTAGAGGAACAAACGGAGAATAGGGACATGAAGAAGACTGCTTGCTGCTCTCATATCTTTTCTGAGGCTTTCTGAAGTGGGACTAGTCCCTTCTATTTTCTCTCTCTAAACTGAAAGTTAACTTAATGCTATACTCGAAGAAGTCTGGTTTGGGGAATCCCTGAAGAGGGAAAGTGGATTAAAGAGAGGATAAATGACTTGTCCAGGATCATAATCCTTAGTGCATGTCTTATCTGGAGATTTGAAGTCCAAAGTTAACACTTTATCCACTATTTCAAACGGTCTTCTGCTAATGGCCAGGATAATATAGTGATTTTTCTTCTCTGTTTCTTATTGCCCAAACGAAAATCAGGGCTGTGTTTATATTTCTTCCGGCAAATGACATCTTTTCAAGCCTTCACAAATCCTCAAATAATAGTTCTGATTATGACTCATAGATTAAATCTGTCAGTTTTCTGGGCTCTTAAGCCTGAATTTGGAATGGTATTAAGTGTTCTTACCATGTAGGCAGAATTGATTCTATGTAATATCAAATTTCTTCTTAATCATTTGGAATATTAATATGCTTATTACATAGGTTTCTAATAATTTTATTTAATTGAAAAATATAACAAGTTCTACTATTAGATAATCAATGTAATTCAATCTACAGCCACTATGGTAGGCATCAGTGATACAAAGACAAAAAAAAAATCTTTATTCTATTGTATTCTACTACGGGGAAGTATTATGCACTGATTCCCTCTATATTCTATTGGCATGTTCACTGATTAGAAAATACAAAATTGATATCCAGAACTGAAAAGGACAGAAAGGAGATATAATAAAGGGGAAGGAATGAGAAAGGATCCCCCTGCAGGAAATGGCACTTGAGCTGAGACATAGACAAAGCAAGGAAGCCCAAGACATAGAAATAAGGAGGGAAGATCTGGGGGATAGCATATGCAGGGACAGGACATTGTACAAAGAACAAAAAGAAAACCAGTTTGATCAGAAGAGAGAATGTACATGGGGAAGTAATATGAAAAAACATTGGAAAAATAGGTTGGACCTAGATTGTGAAGGACTTTAAATAGCAAATAGAGGCCATAGGAAATCACTCTAATTTTTTGAGCTTGGTAATATCTATGCTTCAAGAATTAAAGATGTATTAGAGAAAGTAGAGCCTGGAAGTAGAAGAAACATTAGGAGACTACATTAATAATCCAGATGAGAGTTGATGAGGGTTTGAACTAAGGCTGTGAAAATTGGAGAGAAAAGGATAGATGCTAGAGATAAGATGGAAGTAAAATCAATAACTTTGACAGCTGGTTAGAAAATGGGAGATGAGAGGCAAGGAAAAAGCAAGGCTAGCTCCAAGATTGTCAACCTGGGTGACTGAAAGGAGTGATGCTCTTGGCAGAAATGGAGGAATTAAGCAATAAGTGGAATTTAGGGACAAGATAATGAGTTCTGTTTTGGATGTATTGAATTGGAGATTATTATGGAACATTTAAGTGGAGACAATGCTATGGAACCAGAATATAGAGAAGAGATGAAACTGGGTATCCTCAAACAAATTACAAATGAATCCATGAGAGCCAAGAGAAGGTATAAAAAATAGAGGAGACAATCAAGGGCAGAGCCCAAACCTCAAAACAACCTACAATTTTAGGGAGAAAAGGTTGTTTTGGAGAGTGACATGATGTTTCATAGCATTACTTTCAGATCCAGGGTGAGTGATTAGTTCTTTCCACATTTGGAATCTACTCAATAGCCGGATATTGGCGTCTTTTAGTGAAGAAATAGTTATAAGTGTCCTTGCTATATTTTTGCTCCATGATGATTTCTAAGCTATACTTACTTTCCATAACCAGGCAGACTGGAAACTTGTGACTGCCTTTAGTTCACCAGCATCAGTGCCCCAGGGGACAGTTTTTCCAAGCCTTTATATGCTATCACAGAAGGGTGTACGGATATTCAAGAAAATTACTACCTCTGTTGTGAGAGCTTACCTGCCTTTTTCAGAGCTGCTCATCTTCCCTTTGATGTCCGCCTGATTCACCCAACTCTTACCTGTGTCTTCAAGAATTGTAGCATGCACAATGGCTGCACTCCAGTAAACCACCTCAGCACTAAATCAGGTTAAGGGCAACCAAGAGGCCTCAAACCTATCAGTGAGTGGGGGGTTTTCACCCCAAGCATGTAAAGGAATGGGCAGATGAGAACAACTTGTTCAACTGGCCACAAAGACAGCTTAGAATTTAGTTGGATATCAAAGACACCAAGATCATCACTACATTTTGGGGCCATTGTCAGTCATCTTTGTAAGAAACAAAATATCTTACCAAGAAATCCACTGACCCACAATGCAGGAAAGATTTATTTTACATTCTTGCAAGAATGAGTGCCTAGACAAGATAACATGTTTAACATATATTGGACTACTTGCCATCTAGGGAAGGAGATAGGGGAAAGGGGGAAAAAATTGGAACACAAGGTTTTGCAAGGGCTAATGCTGACACATATGTTTTGAAAAATAAAAAGCTTTAATAAAGGGGGAAAAAAAAAAGAATGAGTACCTAGATCAGTAGACTCACTTTTGAAACTACAAAAGGCAGCATTTTATTTCCTATCCCGAAGCACAGATTCCTCCCCAGGATATTACAAATCATATAACATGAATTTCATCCCTCTTCATGTGGCCAGTCCCTGACCCACAGGAGCTTACATTCTAGAAGGAGGGAAGGGTAACAGAGTAGGGCTTCAGGGCAAAGAACAAAAGATTCTTTTCAAATTTCAGGCTGACACTTCTGATTACAAAAGTCAGTCCCTACCCCCAGGGAGCTTACTTTTTGGGGGGAAGATAATTTCCACCCTCCATTATTTTTTGATGTCCCTGCATTGTGGTTTATGATGTAGGGTTTGGTGCCAAATGATGTGGTTCGAGGACCCACATTATGTGGATGATGTAGACACCAGATAATGGCAGGCGCCAAAAGTTGGGGTTCAGTCATGTGAAGAATCCACAATGGCCATTCTCTTTGGCAAAAGGTACATTTATTTAGGGAAATAGGTTACAGACCAAATGAAGGGATACCATAGACACTGGGAATAGTAAAATGAAATAGAGTGGGAGAGCATATGATAGACAAGTTCCTCAGTGGAACTCACAATTGCCCAGTAGAAAGGGAGCACCCCATGAGGTTGGGGCCTTAGTTGGCAGGCTAAATCCTCAAAGCGACTTAGCACCCTAAAAGAGTTAGTGTGAAGTAAGAAGAACCAAGAGAACATTTCACACAGTAACAAGAAGATTATATGATGATCAGTTTTGATGGACACGGCTTTTTTCAACAGTGAAGTGATTCAGGCTACTTCCAATGGTCTTATGATGGAGACAGCCATCTGCACTCAGAGAGAAAACTGTGGGGACTGAGTGTGGATCACAATGTCATATTTTCACCTTTTTGTTGTTCTTTGCTTTCTTTTTGTTTTCTTTCCCCTTTTTTCTTCCTTTTGGATCTGATTTTTCTTGTGCAATATAATTATGGTAATATGTATATAAGAATTGCACATATTTAAAATATATTGGATTATTTGCTGTCTGAAGGAGGCTGGAGGGAAGGGAGGTGTGCCACAGTTTCCTTTTATTGTTCTGCCTCAGTTTTCCTTAATTGTTCGACCTCAATCTCCCTGGTTACAACCCTCCTTTAGGGCTGTGGAAATCTGGCCACTCTGACATTCCAAAAGAGTCATAAAACTCCAGATGTCTTATCTCTGATACCTAATTGGCATCCTCTACCTCGATCTCTCCAGACTTTCTGTCTTTAGCTGATTACCTACTTCAATCCCAATTTATCAGAATTTATGATCCTACCCCCAACCTGGGATTTATGGTCTCTTTCTGGAAGTTCCTGGGCTCACCAGTGTTCGGACTCCACCCCTTGCCTTTGTCTCCCCTGATTGCTAGAGCCCCATAAAAATCATTGGAATCTCACATTTGATGCTGAATTCTTTGAGAGAAAAGACCAATTCAGCCCTGGGGGCAAAATAGATTCTGCTCTGCCCCTAGATAATCTCTCCCTCTCAAAAATTCAAATAAAATATTAAAAACTCTCTAATCTCTATCTTGCCTCAGTTTCTCCAGCATTACAGAGGAAGAAAAAATTTAGAACACAATGTTTTGCAAGGGTGAATGTTAAAAAATATGCATATATTTTGAAAATAAAAGGCTTTTTAAAAAAAAAAAGAAAAACAAGCATAATAGGTAAGAAAAAATTTTTTCAAATACATTTTTTTTTTAAGTATACTGTAAGGAGGAGTGAGGTTGAGAAGAATAGTGGAGTTAGGAGAGATATTATGTGGCATCGTGGAAGGGGAAGAGGAAAGACACCACAAGGCAAAGTGCCATGATGGGATGATCCAAAGAAAGGCAGCAGCCATAAGATGGTCCATAAATAGATTATACAGGGAAAATTTAACCTTAGGGTTGTGGCTGGAATTTTTGACAAGGCATGGCAAGTTGAGACTGCTGGACCCCTACAGAGGGTGGGTTTTCAGGGGTTTGACATAACTTGGATTTCAGAGTGGACAACCTCCCCAGAGAGTGAGACCATGGAGATAAACTGATTTCTATCAGTGCCTTTTCCCTGTTTGCCTCAGGGATCAATTCTTGAGTTTCTCTCTGTCAACACACTATTAAGGATCTCATTACTTTTGGATTTCAGCTTTATAATTTAAATTTCATTTCTCCAATTTAATTTTTATAACTGTGGAAACCAAATAAATGCCCAGCCATATTTCACATCTTAACTTTTGTTTTGCCACTGGACTTCAAAGACCCAAGAAGAGAGAGTGAGACTGTGCCTCACTTAAATTCAATTCATGGATCAAGACATTACTCTGTGATGTAATTGGTCCTCTTTGAAAATGAAGGACAAACAACTATTATATATTTAATTATCCATTTCTATTATTTATAAAGCTACATTTGAATTTATTTCCTCATTTTCTGCTCTGGACTCTCTGTAGTTTTAATTTTCATAGGGCCAAGGACTTAACTCTTGATTACCACTTCTGAGTTTTTGTTTTGTTTATTAGGTTTTGGGGTTTTTTTATTGACTTAGTTTATGTGATGGTCCTTTAACATTAAATTCAGCTTAGGACTCAATATCCCTGATAAAATTTATTAGATTGGGCTCTTTCAAGAATATACCAAGAATATTACAAGACTTGGGAAAGGTTTACAAGTGGATTTCATTTCATTTACCTATATTTCTTTTACTAAGGATTGTCTATTTAACTGAATTGTTATTTTCTTAAAACCATTCAAATTAGATGACCATTAACAATACAGCAATATAAATGTTTTACCAAGGGAAGAACATATCTCATTCTTATGTATTTGCCCTTTCTACAAATGTGGAATCAATTTAAATTCCAAAAAAAAAAACACAATGCCCTCCCTCCATCCCTTACTTTGAGGCTAAAATGAGTTCTGAAGAAATCCCCTAGTAGATCTTGGAGGAAGCTTGAATTACCAAAGTGCAAAGCCCAGGTATAATGGTGCTGCTGACAATTTATTGCAATTACTGTCAAATTATAATGCTTAAGGACACAGAGCATATTCACACCAGTGTCTCCTTCTTGAATGGCCACATGCAAATTATTCTAATTTCCTAGGAGTGGAAAGTTTCTGATAAACAAGATGATGATAAGGTAATTATCTCGGAATTTAGACTGCTTGTAATGGCATTATAATTACAATAAACTTTGCCCCTCGACTAAGAAATGGATTCAAGCTGCAAATTCTTTTGAGACATCTCACAACACCAGTCTGTGATCCCAATATTTTGAGGTTCCCTTTCCAACCACAACAATGATACTTGTGTGGGGCAGTATTGACCACAAAAACAGAGACTCTCAGAGTATGAAAAAGCAAAAAGGGGGTTATTACAATCTCAAGAGAAAGGGCATCTCCCATCTGGCAAAGTGTTTGTTAGTAAAAGGAGTGCCAAGTAAAAACTACAGAACATAAGATTAAATAACCTGAATACAGAAGCCCCCATCTCCCTGCCCAGCTCTCCTTGTTTGGGGAAGTCTGGGCTTACATTCTAATACCAGAAATTTTATCTCAGAAATAAAATAAATTGCCTTTAAAAGAGGTACCTGAATTCCAATTAAGAGGTTGTGGGAAACAGGAGGAGAAGAACACCTGCAACTTTTTTTTTTTAGTTATAACTCTACTTGTATTATAAAGTCTCATCTCACAATTAAGGTATATTTTAAAACTATTTTCTCATGAGAGTGTCTTCATTCAATTAATTCCACATATCACTGTTCCAATCTTGCTTACCTACATCAATTATTTTGGACCTCATTTAACTCAAACTAGATCCTAATAGCTTAGGTTCAATAATGAAATTAAAGGAGATGCCCATAGTGTTGAGGTCCTGAGGTCCTAATGATTGATTATCTAAATTTAGCTTTATTCCTTAGATACATAATTATATGTTCTGCTAGTTGTTGTCCCTTTTGAAAATTGTATTAAATTTGATCTGGCATCTGTGTCCTTGAGGTACTCTGGAAGAAATTATTCAAGTAAATGTCTTATGCTCAGTACAGGAGTGAGAATTTTTTTTTTTTTTTTCTGTCAAGGACCATGTGGATATTTATAACATCATTTGTGGGCCTTACAAAATTATCAACTTATGGAACTCAAGTAGTGGAATAAAGCTAAGTTTAGATAATCAATAATTAATTGAAACTAAGATATAACTTACAAATACACTTAACTAGAGTTATGAAAATTCACTAGAGGCCCAAGTCATCAACTTATTTCTGGATCACGACTAGGGCCAGTTTATATTCCCTGAACTCAGAAATTCGAGCATTCCATTTGGAAATTTGAGAACCATGCTGATTAATGAAAACTTCTTAGAATGATAACTTGGAGCCCAAATATGATACATATTTATTGGGACCTTCAGGAGTCATGTTGATGATTTGTTCTTAGAGGTGTTGATGTTTGGATCTTGGAATAGATAATTACATGCGGTTGGTTAATAAAGAGTGATTATATTAGTCTGATTTAGTATTCCTATCACACTAATCAGCATATGTATATGGGATAAATTGAGTTAAGACTTCTCATGGGAATATGGCCTTGAGACTTTGCCATAATAAGTTGAGCTATAGCTAAAAAGCTGATGGTGTTCGATTGTCCTGGATGAACATTTGCCCTCCTGTTTCTCACCACCTTTTAATTAGCATTTACATATTTCTTTTAAAAGCAATGATGGCTTTGGGAATTCAGATAACAGAATTCTCTCATCTAAGAATATCTGCTTATATAGCAGTTCTGTAGGAAAAATTTAAGAGTTTTTATTTACTAATATTCTTTTGTTTCTGGGATAGATTTCCATGTTTAGAATGTAAGCTCAGACTCCT